>NC_051160.1:128510833-128749733 GCF_013339745.2 Dermacentor silvarum
TCTATTTTATAATGCGGATCACTGCGGATCTTTTCAGCTACTTTGCGAGTGTTAGTACATGCACTGTGGCGCTATCTACGACCGCGGTCTCTTATACGATATTTGAGGAATTGGTAAATTTGCTTTAATAAAAAAATATGCGGAACCCACGCACTGCATATCGGTCACTGCCCATGCGCACCGTTGCCCAGTCCGCCTGGCTTTCTAAAGGCATCTGCACTTCATTCGATGTGCTTTTACTAGCACAGACACGCAGGCGTGCCTCGATCTCATTGAAAGTTCTGTTACCGGCTGCCCGAGCTATCCTCAGCCTCGCTGAGGTCCATGTCAGAATCTATGCTTATTCGTTCCCCCATGCTCTCTCTTGCCCTCTAGTTGACTGCCTAATCTATCAAAGACCGTGGCGGCGTACAGGGCAGTCACTGGGCAGAGATTCCGAAAAAGTAAAGCTAACTGCTTTTAGAGCGCGCAACAAACGCTGGCTCAGTAGAGATTGCGGGCGACTCATGCTGTTAAATATTGAAGTGCAAGTGCCCTTTCGCCTCCACGACCTTGAGGCGCAACTGCAACACACGTGCCTCCCGTTCAAGTTGCTCTCTGTTCGGTTCTCGTTCCGCAGCCCTTTCCTCTCGCACACGCGCCGCCTGCCCGTCGTACCACGTTTTAAACTCCGCACCTTCAAGCCCCACGCGTTCCACTAAAGCCAATGCTATAGCCACGGTTTCAAGCTCTTAAAATAACGAGAGAAAATGTTGGCCCTTCCATCCATGAAGATGGTTAAACAGCGAAGCTGAAACGTGCGGCCCCGGTGTTTCTCCTGGGGTAATACCTAGTGACAGAAATATCACTTCCTCCAGTTGACGGCACGGCCTCTAGACGCAGCATTTGCGAAAAATGGATAATTCATTATTTCCCGCTGGTTTCTGCCTGAAAACAAGGTTGTTTCAACCAGTTTCGCACCCAAGCTTTCATTTGGGCTAAAAAAACTCGGCGACAAAAAGGTCTTGTTCATTATCTCTTCAGAGAAACTTCTGGAGGCATCTAGGCAGCTTTCATTAAAAAAATGTAGGTTACTCCCCAGAATGCAGCCCCAAAATGCAGCTTCCACTATTGTTAAGCGCAAATTGAGTTAAGGAAATGCTACATTAACCTCTTGTCATTGTCTTACAAGATTTCCAACAACTTGTGAGATTCCCCCATCCTTGTTTACGCAGACATTTTCTCTACGACGAACACTTTTATAGAGCTGATACAAGTAATATTGCTACGTGCTGTTATAAGAAGATGATGTGGACACTTCGATGTAGAGTACGTACCCATAGGCGCCTCTTGCTGATCTGAGGACGACGACGTGCCTTGTTTGATGTCGGGGGTTTCCATGTTGGCCAGTGCTTGCTACCCCTTGGAAATATACATATAGTTTCCCTGCTGCGCTTCCTTACTTAACATTTATCTGGTGGAGGTGCGGAGTAGCGGGTACCTTCCTCAGGGACATGGGTGCAGAGGATTTGGTGCGGGGCGGATAGCAGCTTGCAGTATGGAAGGGACCAGAGTAAGGGGGAAATGGGCTTGAGGGCTGAGAGGGTCACTGGCTGCGTCAGTAGCGAGCAATGTGTCTAGCTCGGCTACAACGAAAACAGATAGGCTTATCATCGGCTGTTCTCCATTCCGACGAGTTTCTCGATGGATGAAGGGTGTACGGTCTGCGACGAGGCCTGTCCGCGGAGGCTTGGCTGGCTTCAAGAGTGTTCATGGTGGAGACAATAGAGAAGAGGCCATGGTTCGAAAATTCCTGGCGAACAACGGTCTGGATCAACCAGACACGGCATGGAGGTCTCCGATGCCATGGGTTTATAAGGAGCCGGATATGCGGCTTCGAGTTCACGGCGGACGATGCGCGTCACGTCGTCTGATGTGGATAGTTGATAAGAAGTTGCCGCTTAGAAGGGCGACGTTACAGCGGTATTCGGTAGACGGTCGAACTGAGGTGATATGCGTCGGCATTTCGCTTGCTCTAGACGACGGCATCCTTTGATGACCCTGTCGGCGTTGGTGAAGACAAGACAATCAGACTGAACCCGTCGTCTGCCATACCTTTTAAAATGGGGCGATCTTGTCAGCCTGGGACATCTTCTGGTCAGCTTGTAGACACAAGGCCTGCACGTCCTGCATGTACAAGTACGGTTTAGTTCGCGTCTGGGTACGTAACGCCAGTTGCTTAAATTTTTATATAGAGCTTATTTAAAAATGAATTTATCATTTTATACAACTAGAATATGATTTTAAAAAATAAGAATCCTTTTCAATTTCTATAACGATAAGCACCAAGAATTGATCTCGCCAGTGCTGGCTAAAAATACAGCAAAACGAAAACTTTTAAATTAGATTTTGCGATTTTACGTGCCAATACCACCATCCGATTATGAGGCGCGCAGTAGTGGGGGTGGGTCTCTGGGTTAATTTGGACAACCTGAGATTCTTTTTTAGGTGTTTTTTGTCTCTCACCTCCATCGAAATGCGGCCGCAGTGGCCTGAATTCGATCCGGCAAAATTTAAATGTTTCTAATAGCTATTTTATTTCATTACCTCATAATAAAATATTGAGAACATTACGGAGGAACATATGCTTTGGCACCTTTCTGTATGTATGGTATGTTTTTCTGAAGAGCACACAACTACACCTGTTACATTCGCATTACATGTCAGCTCTAACAATTCTCAGCTCTGCCCCCTCATGTGTCACATAAAATCTAAAAGTGCTAATCTAAGTCGACTTTTCATTTACAGAGCAGTGAAATATCTGTTGGTTTGTGCTATTGACTCCTATTTAACTCGAACTTGTTCGAATAAGTTCAATGAACGAAGTAGTCGATCAATAACCTTGAAATCTCAATGCACTGTAGCACTATTGCGGTCATTATATAATTTCCGTACAATAATGTTTTTCTATGTTTAATATACAAGCCTCTCCTTGGGATCAATCCTAATGATTGCAGCATAGCCAAAAAGTAAGAAGCGCACAAGCAGCGTCTTAACATTGTTCAGTAAATTATGTAATCTCTTTAATGTAATCTCACTACTAAAGCATCCGGTTGGTGTTTTAGTAGGAAGTTTTCTAGCTGTGGTCTACCTTGTCTTTCCTCTAATAGATTGCCTCACTCTAGATTAGTATGCATGCTGCTTGGACTTACCTTGGGTAAGATCATAACGAGCAATATACTTCGTCTTTGCTTCGTTTGCCTTACACCTAACTATTCGACATAATATTCGTCCGTGCTTTTTCGGTCGAGCAGCGCCTTTTTGCATAAGCAGCACAGGCAGCGCCTTAACATTGTTCAGAAAATTATGAATCTCACTACTAAAACACCCGGTGGGTTTTTTAGTAGGAAATGTACTAGCTGTGGTCTACCTCGTCTTTCCTCTAACAAATTGCCTCTCTCTACACTGGTATGCGTGCTGCTTGCACTTACGTTGGGTAAAACCATAACAAGCAATATATATGATGTTTGCTTCGTTTGCCTGACACCTAACTATTCGACATAATCATCGTCCATTCTTTTTGGGTTATCCAGTGAGCAAGACATACTAGTGCATACGCGCACGACAGCAGCTCTAATTGAAGACAGACAACGAACTTTATTTGATCCTGAGGAGCTACTCTCAGGACCCCCTAACAGGAGGCCGTTGTAACCGCTGGCCGCGTCCACGTAGAGGACAGACAGAACGCCGTGACCCTCCGCCCTTTCCTGGGCCCTCTGGATTGCCTGGATTTACTTTCGGAGTACCGTGCTTCTGATGGCCTCCTCCCATTCGGCTTCGCTGGAGAGTAGGTCGTTAGGTAATGCGGGACATCGCCAGAGCATGTGAGCCATAGAGTAAAAGGTGGTGTTGCAGTCGCGACAACCAGGGTCCACGTCTGAGTATATCCTACTAAGGAAGCCCCGTGACAGGAAAGATCCCTTCTGCAACATTCTAAGAGTAGCTAACCGACCTCTGCTGAGTTTCGGGTGAGCAAGAGAATGAACTCTCCTGCCAGGTTGGTAATGTTTAGCAATTTCATTAAATGTGAGAAGTGGATCGTTCTGCTGAGTCCCTTCCTGCCCCTCCGGAGCCTCCAGACCGTCGCGGCGCGTGAGTTCTCGCGCACGGTCGTGCGCCACCTCGTTGAGGTTTCGGAAGCCCTCGAGAACGTTCGGCCCCATGTATGCGGGGAACCACTTAATGTAATGAGAACCGGGGCAAGCCCTCTTTTCTAGAATAGAGGCCACCTCTCGAGCGAGGTTAGCCGATTCGGATGCTCTGATGGCGTCTCTCGAATGGGTTTAAATGTAGAAATGTACTGGGTCACACAAGGCCAGCACAGCCACGATTTTCTCTGCTATACCCGGGGTGGCCGCCCTTACCGAGGCGGACGAGCGAAGCACTCGCCGCCCGTCTATAACCGACAACGAGAACATTCTCCTGTTGCCGTATTGCGCCGCGTCGACAAAGAGCGAATAGTCTATGTCATCCCTAACTCTCTTCAAGATGGCTCGTGCACGGGTTTTACGTCTACCCTCGTTAAGATGTGGATGTACATTTGAAGTTGAAGTTGAAGTTTGAAGTTTATTTGTAGCGCACGAGCAAAAAAAAAAGCATACATCTTAGGTAGTCCATTAGGAGGTCCCAAAGTAGAGCTATCCGGGGGACCTCCTGTTTTACAATGTATACGATATAATCACATAAACAGCAGCAGGTGCATCCAACAAGCGATAAGAACTTTACACGAATCAGAGTGTTGTATAAAAACAAAATAATAAGATAATAGTATAAAAATAAACATCATAAAAAGGTTATTCATTATGATAAGCTAACAAGGCATAAAACAGAATATGAAGTAGTTTAACTTGTGCATTTAACACGAACGTATTTATTTAAAATCAATATGAACAATAAGAGTGAAGAAAGTTATACGTAGTAGAAATTCCCACACAAATACTAGAAAACACAAGTCCGCAGAAAAGACAAAGACGAAAAGGAAAATCAGCAAGAACATCGGCAAGAAAAAAAACCGACAAAAAAGACAAGAAACAGACAAAGCAGCTCTTCTAACAATTTTATTTTTAATTTTCGTTTAAAGCAGTGGAAAGAAGAGGAAATCTTAATCTCTCTAGTAATTGCATTCCAAACACTTAAACCAGCGAATATGAGGGTAAACTTTCCATAATTTGATGTTATTTTCGGTAAAAGGAGGTTATTCTGTTCAGAAAACCTTGTGTTCTATGAATTAACGATGTGACAAAGAAAGAACGTCCGTAGGTATGTCAAGTTGAATGAAGCGAAACATGAGAAGCGATAACTTATATTGAAATAAATATCGAAGGGGTCGAATACGAAGAAGTTGGTAAAAAGGCAGGGAATGGTATCGCAGTGGTGCAAATGTCATGAGCTTCAATGCTTGGTTTGGAGGCTTTCTAAAGACTTGAGGTGAGTAGGATATGTGCTTCCCCATGTAGACAAGCAGCATGTTAAATGGCTACCTATATATGCATTTATAACGAAGTAAGAATTGTGGTGCAAAGTATGCACCTGCTTTGATGATAACATGAATACCAAATGACACTTTGTGCAGTAATGAACTGACATGGCACTGATATTTTAGGTGTGTGTCAAGGGTAACACCAAGAAATCTCACTTCTTCAGATATCGGTAGTAAATAGTTATTCAAGGAAATTGTTGCAGGATTTACTAATACTTTGGTGGACTGTGGAAGAGGACAAACGTTGTCTTAACTGGATTTATACACAGTTGGTTTAAGGTACATCATGTGTGGACATTGGAGAGGTCAGTATTAAGTGTAGCTTGCAGAGCGCTTAGTGTGTGCTGAGTTGAGTATAAGTGGTGTTGTCAGGATATAATAGGCAGTCTGAATTGGTCAGTGCATTAGGGAAGTCATTTGTGAATAATAAGAAAAGCAACGGACCTAAAATTGAACCCTGAGGAACACCACTGGTAATTAATTTATTGGTATAGTAATTATCATTTATACAGACAACGATGGAACGATTAGACAAGTAGCAGCGCAGCAGTTCGAGAGGTGGACAAGTAATGCCGAATTGCTCTAGTTTATTTAACAAGATGCAATGATTTAGTGCGTCAAACACCCTTAGTAATATCAATAAATATAGCCCCTACCATTAGTCCGCGGTCAAAGGCTTGCTTGATGTTGTCAGTTAAGTAAACTAGCGCTAACTCGGTTGAGTACCCATGTCTGAACCCAAACTGGAGAGGGCTGATCAACCTAAACTTATTTAGGTAGTTCATAAGGCGGGTATAGTAAGTTTTTCAATAACATTGCTAAAGAATGGCAATATACAGATGGAACGATAATTGTTAACATTTTCACGATTGCATTTTTTGAAGACAGGAACTATTTTACGAATTTTAAGTGAGTTAGGAAATACCCCAGCACAGAACATTTTATTAATAATATCAGCAAGGACAAGTGAGATATCAGAGAAACAAGCTTCATATGGGCAGGTCTGATAGAATCAAGGCCAGGTTCAGTTGATTTTAAGGAACAAATAACATTGTAGACTTCATGCGGTGAAGCAGGACGAGATAAAATGAGTATGAGCTACGCGAAATACTAGGCACTGCATTAGCTGGAGGACTGTTATCCGAAGCAACAAAATGTTCCCTAAATGAGCAATATAAGTATCTTGGTGTGTTCATGATCATTGAGGACAATTCTTTTGATGCCCGGATCAGACTCTTTCATATTAAAAAACTAATTAGTTTCCAGACTAATTATTTCCAGAAAGCGTGGTATCGTTTCCGTTTTCAAGTTTTGTTTTCATAGTAGTCTCGTTTTGCGCGCCAGAGAATGGCAGAAAGAATGTTTGAATATGCACGGAAGCGATTTTTCAAATTTGTGTTAAAGGGCTGCGATGTTACTTTTTTGTGAAAATTATTTTTCTTGTTATGGAACGCAACATGGCATCTGATATCCAAGGATTTCTTGGAATAGAAAACCAATGTGTGACTTGTGAATAAGTAGTACACTGATCAATGCATTTAGTGATTCCCGAATGGAACATGGAAAATGCCTTCTCAGGACAACCCTCCATATATACGTCATCCCAGTTTGTGGTTTGAACCTGATGAATAAACTGTGTTTTGTTGAATGAAAATTTAACATATCTTTTAGAATGGCTAACTGCTTCTGTACCTAGGCAAAAAAAACAAGAGGTAATTATCAGTGATTGAATAATCGATAACTCCTTAAGAGCAATGAGAATGAAAATCAAATGAAGAAAAGGTGTGATCAATCAGCGCGGAAGAGCCTGAAAGATCACGCCTGGTTGGAGTCTGTATTAGGGAAGAAAAGCCATAGCTGAGTAGAGAAGTTACATATTCAGAGAAAGACTGACAGTTGATAGCGAGAATATTGAAGTGTATGTCTCCGCAAATTATTATATTTTTATTTTCATTTGTTAACACATGTAATATATCTTCAAGTTCAGAGCAGAATTCCGCATAAGAAGTTGACGGTGAGCGATATATAGCACCTACTATTGCACACCTATTATGGACCGGCAGAGAATTGCGGTAAAATATACAGATGGATTCACATAACAAGCCCCGAAAAGCAAATTCGTAACATCGAACGCAGGGCAATGATGATCTGATGAAAATAGCCGACCCACCGCTGCCTTGGGGAAGTTCGATTATTGAATTCAGATTTGTAGCAAGACAGACCACACAAATTTCCATCACCTGATGTTAGCCAGGTCTCGGATAAGCATATCAAGGAAAAGTGGTCAAGCATGGAAAGAAAGTTCAATAGATCGTGATGATGCTTGCGTAAACTACGAATGCTGCAATGAAGGAAAGAGAACGCAGGTGATTTATCTTGCAACAAAGACTTCACTTTGTCGCTGTTCGGTCTTGTGAAACAAGACCGAACAGCAACTGTGGTTAACGGAAAAATGGCTTGCACGATCACTGAATAATCGCCAGACTTATCACACCAGTGATGCGATAGACGCGGCTGCTGTCTGATTTCCTAGCTTTAATCATATATTTGTCAGTCCAGAGGTATTTCCAACCTTTACCTCTTTTGAGCTCAAGAGCCTGCGCAAAGAGTCGTTTGTTATCAGGTGTGAGGTGGTCATTGAAGAAAATTGGCTTGCTGCTGCTGAGCAAAACCGATGGCTGACGTAGTCAGCCTGGCCTTTTTGCCTTGGCTGCAAACTCGGAGCGCTAACCCTTGAACCAAAACGTGCAATAATGTTCGTGTCCTTCTTAGCAGGAACATGATGCACGGCGTCAATGTCGGATTCCACGATAGGACAGCCAATCCTATCACCAATGGCCTGCACCACCGCCAGGCAATTTTCGCCATACGTTGCGGGAACGCCCTTAATCTCGACGTTATTAGACGAGAGTATTGTTCCAGAGCCGACAGACGCTTCGACAACAGTTCATTTTCATCCTTCAATGATTTGTTCTTTGGTGAGAGATTCATTTTTGGTTTTCATGGACTCGTACAGCGCATTAATCATGCCCATACCCTCTTTCACAGAATAAAACTCTGCACGGAGGGCTGCAATATCTTTAGCTAGATCAGAACATGACGGCGTGGTGGAAAGAATACAGTAGTTGACTAATGGCAGCAGTGGTAGCGGCAACAGGCTTACAAATAATTGCAGAAGTGTCGAGCGACCAACCTGTACAAAGTATGGTGAAGACGTTAGCCACGTTGACGTAGCCGCACCCCCTGCTGCCGAATGGAAGGCACGTAGTCCGGCTGCTCCTCAAGTAGAACTGTCGCTCAGGCAGGTGTCGCTTGAGTTGTTCCTAGTCGATGACGTCAGATGCAACAATCAGCGTTGTATCTGCCATGTGCGCCAGTAAGCAATTGTAAATCTTGACTTGCGTAGATCGGCTGCAACCTGTACAAAGTACGGTGAAGACGTTAGGCACGTTGACGTAGCCGCACCCACTGCTGCCAAATGGGGGAAGGGCTCCACCATGTAGGTCTGTCTCGTTTCCCGTGTCAGTGTTATCCGCCGTTCCTCCATTATCCTAGGAGCCCTGCCAACCTCGTCTTGGATTCGCCTGACAGCCTTGGTCGACGACAGCCTAACCACCTGGGCAGTGACCTGCGCCTCTATGATCGCGTCTATGTTATTTTGCATTGCGAGTTGATCTAGCCTGTCGGAGCTCGTGGCAATCGGCAAGCTTAGCACTCTCCTGATGCTCTTGCGCATGAGGGTATTTAAGTTGATATTTTCCGTTTTGGCCCATACTAGAGCTGACGCCACATAGTTATATGACCCATCAGAAACGCGTGATACATTCAAAGGGGGTTGTCCTCACCTAACCCCTTCTTTCGGTTGGACGCCCTAGCGATTAACCTCAACATGTTCTCCGTCTTGGCTGTAACGTGGGTAATTGTTCTGGCATTACAGCCCCTCGCATCTATGAGCAGGCCTAGGATCTTGACTCTGTCGACTCTAGGAATTTTCTGCCCATTATTCGCGTGTAATACCACGGGTAGCTGGTTGAGCGGTGTTAGAAACCTAACCCCTTGCCCAGCCGGTCCGTAAAGTAACAGCTCGACTTACTCGGAGACAGCTTGAGACCTGTTTCCGCGAGGTAAGCCTGTATCTCGTCCAAGGCCGGTTGTAGATCTTGCTTCATTTCCACTAGGGAGCCCCCTGGGCACCAGATAGTGATGTCATCTGCGTACAGAGCGTGACCTATGCCCGGGAGGGCGCCCAGCCTTTCTGAATGACCCTTCATGACTATCTTGAAGAGCAGTGGTGAGATGACTGATCCCTGGGGGGTACCCCGAGCCCCCAGTTCATACACGCTCGACCGAATCTGCCCCACCTGAATATTAGCGCTTCTATTCATGAGAAAGGACCTGACAAAGGCTTTGAATTTGACTCCCAGGCCTATCCCGGCCGTGGCCTGCAGTATGTACCTATGTAATACTGTGTCAAACGCCTTAGTGAGATCCAGGGCGAGAATCCTTCTCACGTCCCGAGTGCCGCTATCAAAGATTTGCTTCTTCAGCATTAGCATAACCTCCTGGTCGATAGGCCGGGTCGAAAACCCGCCATATTATGTGGAAAGTGTTCCATGCGCTCTATGTGCCCGGAAACCCTGTTCAAAATCCCATGCTCCGGTACCTTGCCTATGCACGAGGTCAGTGATATCGGTCTCATGTTGTCCAAACCAAGGGGCTTTCCAGGTTTTGGAATGAGTATCACCGATGCCTCCTTCCATCCGTCGGGCACCTGTCCTGCCTCCCATAGCCTGTATTATTAGTTAGTAGTTCCACTGTCTTGTTCCAGGTTACGTAATAGCCTGTTAGAAACCTTATCCGGACCCTGAGCCGATCTGCTGTTTAAATTGTGGAGCACCACCCTGATCTCCGATTCTGTAAAGGGCGCGTCCAGCTCCTCCACCGTCGCACACTTCATCAGCGGATAATCCTCTTCCTGCGTCGGCCCTATGGGGAGGTATCTATCCGCGACCGCATCCAAAAGCGACTGTTCACTACCTCCTCCTGTTTATGCCTGTGTATGACTTTACTAAGTGTTTTCCTTTGATTCCCGTTAGCCTGCGCGTCACCCAGGAGGTGCTTGAGGAGGTTACACTTCCATCCTGAGCGCATGGACCCGTCTACTGCCGCTCAGACCTCGTCCCATTGCACCTATTTAGTTCCGTGCAATATCTTTCGGTCTCTCTATTAAGCTCCGCAACCTTTTTCCTCAGCCTGCAGTTTAGCCGTGTGTCTTCCACCTCATCAGAATCAAGGATTTGGCTTCCAGCAGGTGCGCCAAGTGCAGGTCCAATCTTGGGACCTCCGCTTCCGTTTTTACTATTTCAGTAGCCCTCTCTACGTCTTCCGTGAGCGAGTCAATAGCCTCGCCAAGTGAGGAAAATGTGATCGTTTGCTCCTTTCTAAGTTTTCTAAACGCATCCCAGTCCGTGACTCGAAATATCCTGGCCGGTCGGGCGTCCCCCTTAAAGTTACTGCCGCTATGAAGTGGTCATTGGCCAGGTTTTCCTGCTTATTGACCCACGTGACGTTACCTACGCTCCTTACACATGCCAAATCAGGTGTTGTGTCGCGCAACCAACGTGCCCAGCCTAGTGGGGAACCCTGGGTCCGTGATTACTGTAAACGCGAGATCATCCAGGATCCTCACCAGATTCTCTCCTTTTACCGTCTGTCTGACGTAGCCCCATGCACTATGAGGGGCCTTAAAGTCCCCAGCAACTATAAGGGGAGAGTGCTTGGCTGTCGACGTCGCCTTCATTAGCAGAGACTTAAACGTCTGTCTCTGGTCTGACGGCGGACTATAAACATTAAGCACAAAGACGCTCTGCTTCCAAGCAGAGTCCTCCACAAAAAGGGCCTCCACAAAAAGGGCCTCCCAAATACCCGTCCAGAATGAATTTGATGGTAAATGAAGGATAATTTTTTTTTGATCAGCGTGGCTAGTCCTCTTCCTCCCTCGTTCCTGACCGACACAGTTTTGAAGCCAGAGAGGGTAGGGACATCACATAGTGTCTCGTGTAATAATAAAATCTGCGGCTTTTCCACCTGATTCGTTAAAAACGGCCGTAGTGGAGTCTTGCGCCTTTGAAAACTGGGGCAGTTCCACTGCCAGATTACCAGATCTTTGTGATCACCCGCCATGATGCTACATTACGTTGCCTTGATCCGCGTCCGGAGCATCCTCGGAATGATTCGCTGCCTTGCTTTGCGCTCGGACCTTGGCTTTGGCCCTAATCGCCGCCCTTTCTCTAGTACCGTTACTCTTTGCAGAAAAAGCTTTACGCTTTCCTGATTTTCTCTACTTATCCTGAGTAGTTCCTCCAACATCTTTTTTTTTCTGAGCCTCTCCTCAGACGTTTCCGAGTCCCTCTCGCTCCTCTTAAGGAAGGGGGCCTTACACTTGCTTTACTGAGTCCTACGCGGGGTACCTGTTCGACTACCTCTGGCGTCTGGTTGCTCGCCTCTATTTCACCGGGCTTGAGGTTGGCCTTGACGGCTTTGAGTCGGCGTACCTCCTGTCTAAGCTCCTTAACTTTCTTCAGTAATGCCTCCACGTGTGACCTGTATACTACCATGCTTTAGCGAAGTCGACCGCGTTACCTCCGTGGTCTCTGCTGCTCCTTTTTCGTCTTTCCTTTGACACGATCTGCCCAGGTAGGCTCCTCCTGATCCTCACGCTGGACACCGAGCGCCCTCTGGTTCGAGATCGGTTACCGGTGGAGCGCGCTTCCGCGCCGCTGGCGTGCGAGAGCGGCTTCTCTCGGTGATGCGCTCCCGCACACCTGTGACACAGCGGCTCCTGCCACCCGCCATGTTGATGTCGGTCCTCAGCTGCACCTGCTCGGCGCGTCGGCGCTGCTGTCGCCGTCGTCTTCTGACGATATAGGGAACTGAAATTTGCCCCTGCACTCCTTGGCCGCCGTGGGGTGCGGGCCACCGCACAACGTGCACTTCGGATCGCACCGGGGATCTTTCCGGCGATCGTTTGCCGCAGGAGCGAAACCACTTGTTTCCCGGGTTGGGACACACGTCAGCCTGGTCTCCCAGTCCTCCACACTCATAGCAGACTTCCGTGTGGCGTCGGTGAAGCGTGCAGCGAAAGATGCTCGCGCCGCATGCCACGTAGTTGGGAACTATCATGCCCTCGAACAGCACCCTCACCGCCATCATGTTCTTGATCCGCCTGGCCTCCAAAGCAGCCGGAATCCGATAATTTACAATTTTCGCTCTGAGTTTAGCTTCGCTGACTTCCACGTCGACTCCTCTTATGACTCCCTTACACGTATTCTCGGGTGGGGCCAGGTACGCCGCCACCCCGAAAGTGCCTTCCCGAGCCTGATTTCTGCACTCTGGCGTAGGCGTCCGCGTTTTTCTCGTGCAAAGTACACCCACAAAATGTTCTGAACTCCAGTGGGACGCATCGTGTCCTCTTCAATTTCTGCCGGAGACAAGACTGCCGCCATGGCCAAGGCTTGCTCAAAGCGTATTTACTGACCTTGTTTACATTCAGGCCGTCCCTCGGTCTGACAATGATGCTAAAGGTGACCCTCGGAAGTCGAGGGAGCCTCGAAGCAGCGGTGACGCGTCGTATCGCGTCGCGCGGTGCGGCGGTGCGGCCGCGTCCCTCCGCCTTCCCCGTATATTTCCACCGTCTTGAGCCGAAGAATATTCTTTCCTGCGCCTGCCCGGCCGGCGACCGTACGCCACCTTCCATCCCGGGTGGCACGCCTCTTCTTGAGAAGTCTCTTCTTCTTCCACATCTATCCTGGGTTGCATGTGCGGGAGTGGGGCATGCCTAAGCTTAAACGCGTCTTCTCGCTGTGTTTCAAACACTCACAGAACGGCGTAAAGTCCTTTAAACGACGAACATCCGGTATCGGCAGAGTCCTCTTGACTTGCCGCGTCGATTAAAGCATAAATCACCCGGTTACGCAGTGAGAACCACTCGAGAACATTGGTGAAAGGCGGAGCCGATGTCAACGCATCTGCAATAGTCGACTTATTCTTCATTCCTCTTGAATTATTACTAAATAATTATTTACTAATTGAAGAGTTCAGTTTTTTATGGTGTAATATAGCAGAAGTGTAACCGCTTTTCGTTATTTACAACTTTGTTCCTTATGGATTTTCTTATGTGCACAATACAAGGGTACTATTAATTTTTCTTGCGCTAAGTATAGTAAGACGCCACAGGGATGAAACGGACACTGGAAATGAAGCGGACACGAAGTGACACACGGGAGCGCATGGAGCGCTTCCAAGTGACACACGGGAGCGCACAAGGGTACTATAACGTAAAATAATTCCAAACTATTTAGATTCCAATTTCTGCAACCATCCTCAACAATTGCTCAAAAAATTTTCGGGCCACACCCAACTTCGCCTGTCTGTCACGCGGTGTGACGAAAACCGCGGTAGCTCCCCATCTGATATAACGTGCACACACTGACTGTGCATGAATAAACCACACAAAAAATAATCATTGCTGATTTGACGCATTTGCACCATTAGCCCTCTGCAATTGGTCCAATGTTTTCTGACTTCGCCTGTCTGTCACGCGACCTCACAAAACCGCGCAAACTCGCCACGTCAAAGTGACGTGTACGCGAAAAAATGCATTCTTATGCCGACAAAACTGACAATTTTTGTGAATAGCCACAGACTGCCCCGTTCCGAAAGGAATAGAAGATGGCTGCCCGCCGATGGCTCAGGCCCTCGCTACTCGCACCTGCCGGTGAGCATGTATTTGCGCATGATAAACCATTTTGCGTGGCAGTAAAACATTATCGAGTCTTTTTGGCATGCATACGACATCGCTCTGCCAACTCTTTCTTGCTGAGGATACGTTTTAGTGGCATTCTTATCCTTCCGCTGCACGCCGCCGCGATTTTCGACCATACCACCGCAAGCTAAGTAAGGCGAAGCGGACCAATCAGAGAATCCGGCACCACCCTCTTCATGCGGTTATTTTCACTGTGCTGGCTAGGCCCCATCGAAACCCTCTAAACTAAAGCGTGCTCCTAGCCTCTTGTCAACCAATTACAGAAGAAAAACCGCTGTGTGTAGACAATGTAATTCGTTTTGAAAGCAAACCAAGGTGACCTCCTAAACGAGGAGAGTGTTTGATTGGGTTGTTCAGACAACGCTGCGGTTCACCGCCCGATGCTTGCGTTGGTGGTTACGTAAATTTGACGTCAGGAGTTTGGAATAAAAACAGTTTGGAATCATTTTACGTTATAGCGCCCCAAGAAACGCTTCGTATCAAGTTCATGCGAACTTCATACTTTTCTACCTCCGTGTTGTTGTCATTTTCCACTTATGCAATACAATAAAAATAGAACATATTTGTGATAGGCTAGTTAGAAAAATGCCTACAAAAGAAGAAATATGTTGCCCTTTTACACGCACATCATGAATATATGAAGAAAATGACTTTTATGTACAAACAGTGTGCAAGGCAATGCGCTGTCTTTTTCACGCGATACAGGAAAATTTTGGCACCAAATACTTGTAAGATTCACGGAACGTTATGTCATTCGTATAAAATGTATGTTCAAATTCCTGTAAAAACAACGCACTTTTGCACGGTTCTAAAAATGTCATTTTTTCAGACTGGTGTAAATTTCACGAGAAGTTCCGCAAGACGAAACACATTAACTTTTCCTTTTACAGAAAAGATTAGGCAGAAGAAAATACCAGCATGTAAAAACAACAAGTATACATTTTACAGTGCATTCGAGGGCAACTTGGCATGAATGACACACGTAGATGTCGCCTTTCACCAAGCGTGGTGCGTGGTTGCGTGGCGCAGCGCGAGGCATACAAAATACCAATCCCACCAGAGTAACTATGTTATTTCAATACGTTTGATTTTTTACGACGCCCAATCCCTCTGTCTCCCGGTGGCCGTCCGAGCGGACAACAATCGGGAGATGGCGCCACGTGTCTGGTACGTTTTATTGGCGCTTTCTGTGGATGCCAGTGTAAACAAGCCGAAAAGTGAAAGCATGCTAGGTTGTGAATTGCAGTTCGGTGATATAGTAGACAAAAGCTTTTGTAAAATCTATGGAGACTCCTAATGTAAACAATATTTTGTCAGCGTTAACTACGTCCTCTTTTCCATGTATTAGTGCTATTATGTAGATTTTTTTTCCAAAGCGGTACTGTAAATTGTTGAGAGCATTTGTTTGGTCAAAACTGTTCATATGACGATGGCTTATCAGTTTTGCTAATCATTTAAAAGCACAGCTAGCAGATAAATCAGACCATAATTAGAACAGTTATTGATGTTGCCAACCTTGCAAGCCATGCAGAGCCTAGCTTTTTTCATTCTATCAGGAAACGTATCTCATTCAGTAGCTAAATTGAACAGAGTGCTGGCACCGCATGTCAGAGGTAGATTTTTTTTATTTTTTAAGGTCACTAAATTTCTAAATACTTGCGCTTTATTCGTCGAATCAAGAAAAATGCTCTGACTACAATGATTTGATGAGGTTTTCCGCACCGGGGCATCAGGTTTCTCAGACACAGCTGCAGTAACAAAGTACTTGTTACAGAAGTTAGCAAGTTGTGCTTCTGTGAATGTGTAGAGCATAATTTCCATTGAAACTGGGCAATCATATTCTTTCCCTACTTTATATGTCTTTACTTACCTTTCATACAGCATTAAGGCCTTTAGTGCGTATTGGAGCTTAATTTTCACATTATTGAACTGCTTTGGGGGAGGTTCCAATTGTACACGTGGGAAAGAGGGAAAAATGCGGTTGTTATATTTTCTCAACTTTATATAATCAGTTGCGGACCAATAACTGAACCCTACGCTATGACCACTACGGTAGGTACCGCGACAGGTTGAAAAACGGCAAGGAAGGGTGCACGTGGTGGTGGTCCGTGAGGTTAAAATGTGAGCAGCCATATGTACTGACGGATAAAGAAATGGAGGAGTCATTCCACCCTGTGGAGGTGGATGACCATTGAAGCTGTAGGACACCACTTAGGATTGGAACAGGGTGCATGTGATTACTGTGATATACACCGATTGGTTCGGTTACAACTTTAGATAGATTTTTGCCAAAGTTAAATCTATACACAGCCGTTGTTGAATGGCTCGCATTGGTGTCTCACTTCAAACCACACTATTCTAGCGCAAACCGAGTGAATTATTTCTTGTCTCGATTTCAAATGTTCACATTCAAGTTTCCCGCGATTGTCACAGGGTAGTGTCCTCATGGCGGACACATGCAAAGTGCGTGGTCATGAACTATATGCGCACAGGGGTTATCACAGTTCCGACTTTCGTTTGTAGGGCACAGACATCGCTACCATCGGTGGCATTGTCCTCTTGCGAGTCAAGGGTGTACGGATGTACACACATTTTGTCCTTTGCTTATATGACAACACCTCATGCTCAAGAGTCCATATATGTTCACAAACGATCCCACTAGGGCCATCGACTTGAATCAGTGCATCCTGATTTATTATTTATTATTATCATTTATTGTTATTACTACTATTAGCGGCGGAGTGGCTGAAGCCTGCTTCCCTTGCTCTGCGAGTCGCCCGGTATTTCACTATCTCCGGGATAGGTCCACCCACATCTTTTTATGGTTGATTCGCAAACACGAAAATTACTTGAACCCTAGCATATACAGCTCGGGTGTAAACGATCAGCGCGTTCTGCTGCGTCCAGGCAGTGAACCATCCGCAGCCGAGGCGTTGTGAGTTCGTTAGCCGGGCTTGCGGCATGGCTAAAACCTGCTGGAACACCAGTTACCATCAACTTTGGCATTCCGCCCTTTGCCGTGCCGTCACAATCGCCTGTAGTCGGGCTTACAGTCTCAGCCTCGGTTCCGGTTGCGATGCAGGTGTAGTGGCGGAGTTTGCCGCGCCCAGCGGTAGCATCTTGCGCCCCAGCTTACGCTAATCTCGAATGACAGCACGGCCTACGATCTCGCATTCATTCTCAGAAAGGTCTTCAACGGAGGACTCCAACAGCAGACTCGTATCATCGAGGTGGAGTTATCGGTACTCGCAAACTTCATCGGCATTTTACTCTACTGACACCGCGCGCCTCAAAGTAGGCACTGTGCATGAGAAATTTGATGTGCATGCTTTTAATGTCTCGGAGCTCTTAAGACTCCCTGGAATACAATCACCTAAGTTGGTTGACTGCATCACTTTTCCAAGGCTTACAAGCACACAATTTTCACTCACAATTGCTATATATCTCACTATATATAGAAACTGGTGGCATATTCGACTGACCGTTTCAGAAAGCTTTCGATCCGTTGCAACGGTCTACTACGACAACTGAATTACATCAGGGGCACAGAAAACCTGGCTACAATGTGCTTCAATTTGGTTCATATTATATTCTTCATTCCAGGAATACATGGTTATTTTTGTTGTACCACTTTTAGAGCTGTCTGACACTATCATTGAAATATTATGTCATGGGTAAATGTAGCACTTTGACTACAGAAATTCTGTTTGGTTATTTCTGTTCACAGGGGCTTTGGATAACTACACTGCATTGTGTGCCGGCAGCTGCAGGTAGCTCGCATTCAGTAAAGAAGCTTATTGATGTCGTGGAATATGTAAAGTAACGAGTCATATAATCGCACTCAAGTTTGCAAACTAACTTTCTTTATTCTTTAGTCACAAAGCTTCGGTCTCCGGTCTTCTACGCTTAATGCTGCCCCCAAAAAGATCTGCATTGCTTCCCGTGCTGACCCGAACATGATACCACCGTGGTAAATGATTTATAGGGATTCAATTCTTGCCTTGTACAATACATTGCAAATTGCCTTCAACTTTTTTTTCAGATTTCACTCGGGAGTGATTACGTAAACTATACACTCTGATCATGAAGTACGGTGCATGTTACTAAAGTGGTTTACTGATATTCTTCTCTTCCGCTTTCGAGAAATTTGGTAATAAATTGGTCTAGACCTCTGTATCGTCCCAGTCGGCCGAAAGCAACGTCGAGGTGTGCTTCTAAGTCACTGATATTGTGTGAAAATACCGGACGCGGCAACAACATGGTAATATACGACAGGTAGTTCCATCTTCATCTCAGCGTTTAAGGATTGAAATGCAGTATTCACCACAGAAAACATGAGGAGATTATGGAGAGGGTTATTTTTTCACGTACATGGAGGCACGACATTAGGTATCTAACCGTAGCATCCAAATTAAAAAAAAATTTTCAACAATTACCAATATAACAGTAGCCCGTGTCGTTTTTTTCTGTTTCTGTTTCTCTGTCTTTGTCCTTGATTAGCGGTCTTTGTCCTTGAGTAGCGATAAACTAACAGTAGACAACGAAAACCACCTCGAAGAGGGATTATGTCCCATAGTTGAGTTGGTGTCTCAGGCGGTTCCACAGCAGCCGAAAAAAGAATGCACTGATGGATTTCATCCTGGGACTTCAAAACAACATCTGGCCCTTGTTGAGCATCGGAAAGCATTGGAGGCTTCGCCGCTTTTGACAACATTAAGCACACGCAGTATAAGTGTAGTGCACTGGCGTTCTTAAGCAACTGCATAAAACGGTATACCACCTTGTCAATACAAGCAGTGGTATTCTTGTATGGAGGACAAATATAGAGGCGATCAGATGCCATTTAGTGCTGATGCACTGAAAGGGAATGGACCTATTAGAGAGTAACAAAGAAATAAGATACAAAATAATCAATAATTGTCGGTCCTACTGAAAGTATAAGTAAAATACATTTTTTTTTCTTTTCTGGATAAGCGATTTTATTTATGAACAGGACATGAAGCTCTCGCAGCACTCGCAGTTGATCATATTAGGCAGTTAAACTGTCGATGTGGTTTTTCTGAAGAGAATTCTGAGAAAATCCAAAGATTCTGTCCAAATGTATTTCCTTTTCACGCAGCGTTAGTGGTACAAATGGTGGTCTGCCTATGTCATCATGAAGATCGCCTGGTCGCAAGCAGTCGATGATAATAAAGAAATGTAATCGAACTGATGGAATTGGTACAGTATGTAAGAAAGCAGGGTCGCTATAATGCAAACCTATCCCATTCTGAACATTAAACGCTTAATAAAGAAAGAATTATCTGCTACTGAAAACACACTTCTTTTACATACTTTCAATGCGAAAGGGGCATTAGACATTTGAAGTAAAATAAAACGCTATATATTTAAAGCCGTAGAGACATATGCGTCAATTCAGCATCTGATGTATGCCGTTCAGAGCTTACAAGAGCTGACGCCAACTGCTCCTCTCCAGTGTCATCCGAAAATCGACCGAAAAGCACTGGGACAATCCGGATAATCGACACAGACGACTACAGAGATTGGACCCTAACATGAAATTTAGGCTACCACCGAAAACTCTACGCAGCTGTGCCATTCTTCTGCGCAGACTAAGGCTGGGGGTAGCGTTTACGCGCGGATACGTGCACCTCATGCGACGCACCGAGTCTCCTGACTGTGAGTTGTGCCATGTAAATGAGACTGTAGGTCATGTGCTTTGTGACTGCCATAAGTACGTGGAAGAGCGTCAAAGTTTGAAGAATGACCTTACGCGTCTCGACAGCCCACCGTTGTCGGAGGACTTTATTTTAGACGCTTGGCCAGACGCTCAATCGAGTTTCAAGGCCATCCAGGTGCTACTGAACTTTTTAAAAAGTACGGCCCTGGACTGTAGGCTTTGAGCATGCCAAATTGCTTGCCATATGTTTTACATCCTTCTTCTCTCGTCATCGTCACCCATCATGCGCCTCTTTCTTCCCTCTTTCTCTCCCTCTTTCCCTTCCCCCAACGCCGAGTAGCTAACTAGAGGAATTTACCTCAGGGCGACCTCTCTGCATTTCCCATCTTTAAACTTCTCTCTATCTCTTACAAGATAGCAGCCAAAGAGGAAAGAAGCATGGCTCTACAAGCCATGTTTCCATTGCGTTTGCCTGTAGCGCGCCGAGATGTATTAAGGACTCCGATACAAAGGTGGACTTCGGTCAAGGAATATTCATCGAATAAGCAGGCGCTAAACAGTTACGTGGTGTTTCGTTCAGAATATACGCTTAGGTTCCATTAAAACGTTTCTTTTATGGCACGCAAAGAGATTGTTTCTCACTGGATAGCAGCCAGCGCCAAAACGATAGGCTGGCAGCATCTTCTATTCCTCCCGGAAGAGGGCCCAGACTGACTCCAGCTGTGGACAAAAGTTTAATTTTTCTGCATATAATGCATGCTTCGTTCACACTTGCAATAGCACTTGGTTACACAGTCAGTAGTGAAAAATTAAGGAAATGTGCTCCAGCAAACCGTCTGAAGTTGTGCTACTACTCTGAAGGTTTCTGAAGACCAAGTCCAGCAATCTGGACGTCGACTACTGCGGCGAAGCCGACCCCGGGGCGATGCGGTTGGCGTGACTCTATGGGAAGCATTCTTAAAAATCAATTACGGAGCAATGGCTCGCTTTTCGCGATTTGCACTTTAGGCACTAAATCCCGACAACGTTGTCACGGTATATGTCGAGTGTAGTCTAATTCCACTGGCTGAATGTTTTTCCTGGGGCACTTTTGTAGACCCATTGAAAATGCATGGGGTGATTTTTAAAATGTAGTTTGCAGCACAGTAAAAACTCATCCGCTAACTGCACTCTAGTGGCACATACTTTAGGTATCTCTATATATGTAGGTCCAGTTTGGTTTTAATCCGCTCGCTGAATGTTTTTCCTGGGGCGCTTTGTTTGGCTACTATGCGGCAAAGCATCTCTACAGGGGCAAGAGATTCGTCCGCCGTGGAATTGATGGGAAAGAGCTTGCGGACCATGTTAAAAATGGGCACGAATGTGCAGCTGTGATGCATATTTGCGCCATGACGTATAAGAAAGATGATGGTATTAGATTCTGCAAGAAGGAGCGGGCCAAGTGGCTTTATGGAGTGCCATCGAAGCGCGAAGCCTGGTTGCGCGCCCCCCTTTTTCTCAAGTTTCGGTGCATGGTAAAGTGTTTCATTTGGTATTTAGAAAGATAAGGTGCTTAGACAGATTAGTATTAGGCAAATTTTGACACAAAAGGACATCGCCAAATAGAGCACTTGTTACGTGTGTTTACGTGTTACTTGTTAGGTGTTTATTTAATTTGTTACGTGTGTTACGTTTGTTTAGTGCAATGTGCCGACAATGGGAAGGTTTGAATATTATCAGTGTAAAAACAAATTGAAAGGAAAAACTCATGATCTATAGTGCGCGTGAAGGAACGAAATAAAGAGGAAAAGATAGTCCCCGTGTTACAGCGAAAATCGGCAGCTTCGTCTCGTTAATAAACCATCCCGTTTAGTTTTAAATGCATAAGCATTTCTATGCCTACCAAATGAGAAATTTGTCCGTCCGTCACGTAAGACGAATGCAATGGCTCATAACCACGTAAGGCAGAGGCTACAAGCGCTCAGCGAAGTGAAGCGAACAGCGCATACATTCATTGAGATCACCCATATAATACACAGAACAGCACACGCTTCAATAAAAACAAGTGCAACCGAACCATGAAAAACATTGCATGCTCTCTCAGCAATTGTAGTGGTGGTTTTGTAACAGCTTAGCTGGACATCCAGGTTGATAACGACCGATAATAGTTCGTAAGGGTCGGATCGTGTTCGATAAGGTTGATAACGACCGATGAGGGTTATAAGGGTTTATGCTGGTCGAATCAAGTTTCATAACATTGATGATGACACCGGGCAGCGTGGGGATTAGCAAGCGGCACAATGCTTGTGCATACTTAGGCAACTCCCAGAAGAGTTTCTGCGTGATTTCTTTTATCAGTTTGGAAGTATAGCTAAAATCATGCGTGCCTGTTCAGTGTACACAAATCGCGCACGTTATACGCGAAGGTAAGGTTGTGAAGTTTTGAGAAAGTGGAGCCGCAACCGCTGAACTACACCGGGGTCAATTGTTGTAGGGCCTGCTGTGAGCCACACGATTGCTTAGCTGAGCAAATTGGTAATCTCTGGAGAATACTTCTCGGAGCCCGCTTTGTCGGGAATATTTCCTCTCGTAAGATGACTCTTACAATGTCCTCGTAGCGCAACAAAACACTGGTCTGACGATCGTTCCGAAATGACTAACCTGATTCCGGGATTTTAAATGCAGTCGCACCAAATCGCTTGGAAATACTAAGAAAACATACAATGCGTTTGTTTCTCCACAAACTCAGTCCTACTGTGGCGAAACAAGCTTCTAGCTTATGGCAGCGGTATTTCCCGTACACAACTTTTTTAGGGGCGAAGCTCCTTAGGGTGTGGGGTTCCCTCCTCTGTAGTAGTAGTAGTAGTAGTAGTAGTAGTAGTAGTAGTAGTAGTAGTAGTAGTATGTAGCCACCTCTAGTTTATGAATTGCTCAATAGATGGCGTAAGTGGTAGCCAGCTGTAGTTTTATGAAGTGTTCAGTAGATGGCGTATGTCCGTAACTCTGGTTGGCATAGAGACCGCTATGTATGTATCTATACGCATATATACTATATATGTATATGTATAGTATAACCGGAAGCCGACTTCCGCTTCCGGTTTCGGAAGCCAGCTTCCGGCTTCCGCATAACACTTCCGGCGTTTTTCTCTCTCGTCCGTAGCTAGGGGCGCTGCGGTGCACAAGGGCGTTCGTTCCCGACGCGCGCTCTCTTTCTCTCTCGTTCCCGACACGCGCACCCGAATGATCCCCCGGTGCTTCGCCCACTCATCATCATTCACTTCGTGGATATGCTGTGATTTTTTTTATTATTGTGAAAGCAGTTATATGTACACTCAGGCGCATTTACGCCGACGTCATCCGCCTCGCCTTCGCTGTCGCCGCGATGTTCCGTGTGAAGTCCGACTGCGATAACATCGCGGCCGGATGCCGTATGTTGCCGGTGCGAGTGGAAGCGTGCCAGATTCATCTTAGAAGCCTGGTGGCTCAATCTCGAAGGTATGAAAAACGGCGCACAACAATGCCTCAAGCAAGCACGTCTCGCTGTGTATTGTGTGTATTACGACAAACAGGTGCACGCAGAACATCAACTCACCACTCTCGTTGCATAAATGCTAAGAAATTAAACATTCACTGTTAAGATCACCGCGTACTATCGTCAGTCAAAGCAAACAGCAGAGAAAGCTTCGCTTACTCTGCTTACCACACTGAGTCGGATCCATTTCATTTGATTGCGATTGCAATATATGGACACTCCAGGCACATTTACGCCGTCGTCGTCGACGTGATGTTACGTATAATGTCCAAGTGCGATAACATCGTGGCCGCGCGCCGTATGGTGTGGGTAAAGTGAAAGCGTGAAAGGGTGAGCAGAGAATGGTTTCTCAGTCTCGCGTGCGCAAGGAAGGAAGGCGGGGAGAAAGCGCTCCGTCTTCCATCGCGCACAAGGCCGCAGTGAAAGTGGGGGACGTTTTACTCCCGTGGCGGCTACTAATGACGTGGCTGAGCGCGGCCGCGCGGCCGAGATCTAGAAAGCGATCTGCGCTGGGTACAAATTCTAGGCGGGTCGATGGCTGGGACCCTATAACGTAAAACTATTCCAATCTGTTTTCCTTCCAATGTCCTGATGTCCAATTTACGTAACCGCCAGCGCAATTATCGGGCGGTGACTCGCAGCGTTGTTTGAGAAGGCTATTGAAACGCTCTCCTATTTTATACTAGGTCACTCTTGTTTGCTTTCAAAAGGAATAGCATTGCCTAACTTGACATATGTTTCCTACCTGATTGGCTGACCAAGGGCGAGAGCACGCAGAAGTGGAGGCAGTAAGGTGGGGCCAGGCTAGCGCAGTGAAAGTAGATAACCTGATGAGGAGGGTGTTGCCGCGTCTGCGTTTGCCCTGCTTCTTCCTACTTAGCTTTCGGTGTCTGCTAGAAAATCACGCCGGCGTGCAACGGAAGCGTAATAAGGCAGCTAAAACGAATCTTCAGTTAAGAAAATTTGACATAGCGATGTCGTTTACCTGCAGGAAGGGCTCGACAACCATAAAATGTCACGCAAAATTTTTAATATAGGCAATTATCCATTCTCCACGGCAGCTCCGACTAGCCAGTGCCAGAGCAATCGGTGGGTACCCACCTTCTAATCTGTCGGAACGGGGCAGTGTCCGGCTATTTAAAAAAATTAAGTTTTGATCGGCGTAATAATGTCTCTTTAATGCGTACACGCACCTTGACGCAGTGATTTTTCACGGTTTTTGGACGTCAGGTGAAAGACAGGCGAAGTGGACGCAGCCCGAAAACTTTGGACCAATTGCGGATGGCTGATGGTAAAAAGGCATGAAGTCGAAAAAATATTTTTCGGTTGTTCGGTCTCACATGCATAATTAGTGTGCACACGTCATACACTGTAAAAATTTCCGTAATTTAACGTAGAAAACATACGTAAAAAAACAGATACTGTCATGTTTTATCGAAAACGGAAGGATTCTACGTTAAAAAAACGGACGACACTTCTGTTTTGTCGAAAACGAGGAAAGCTACGTTAGAAAGACGAAAAAACGTGTTTATCTTCCGTGTTTTCAAAAACGGAGAGTTTCCGTAATAATTGTGCCAGACATCGGAATTCGTTAAAACTGCAGGTGCACATGCTTCTTTTTGAGGCGACAAGGCAGTACGTTATTAATCGAAATAAAAAAATAAGGTGCGCTCGTGGTGGGGCGCTGATTACCTCGCAAACTCACTAGCTAGTACTCGTGTTGCCCAGTGGTTGAGCAAGGTTGGATTGCGCAAGCGCAAGGGAGCGCTACATCACTTGGTTCGCTGCTCCTGTGGTCGCCTGGTTGTCCGGTTTTCGTCAGCGCCGTGTGACCCGTCTTGTGCCAAGTGTCTCACTGCCGAACTTCTGATTGAAAATCAGGTAAGCTTTATTTTACTGCGTTCATCAATGCTCTTATGCCCAGCAGTGCAAGCGACATGCGAAAGCCCTACAGGCCCATATACTGTTGCAAGTCGTACGGGCGAGCCCTATAAATATATAGCGAAGGCAGACAAAGAGCTCATGCGTTCGATGTTTTCAGTGCTTATGGAAGATATATAGACTAACACAAAAGCAGCTGCAGAAAACTAATGTGGCAACAACTGTTGTTAGCTGTGTGGCAACCGGACAACTCGCTGCATTGGCCTTTTTTGTTGCTGTGACGCTAGGACTACAATCTCAAATTTTTTCGTCCACCCAAAAGCTCGATCATTTGTGCTTGCGTTTCGTATGTATGCCGTGTTGCCTGTTTCCTTCAGCAAATTGCGAAAAAAATTACTGCCAGTGTTAGCGCGCTTCAGAATCGAATGACATGTGGTTTACACGTGTATACTTGCGGAATTCTCGCGTCCCTTCACGGCATTACACAGCTGTCTTGCAGTGAAGCCATTATGGAATGCATATAAGACCGTTGCCCCGGAACCTTTATATGTAGCGTCGTCTAAACTGCGCGGTCTCCGCGCTTCAATTAACTTATTTTACCTATGGTGGGGCCTGCATAGCACGCGATGAAACATTGTGAGGCGTCATGCGAGACCGTGGGTTTACTTGTTAAATATCGGTATCAGTTTTGATTGCGATTGACAATGATCGTTGCTATGTGTCCAACGATCCGGTTCCAGTCTGGGTGAGCTCAAGCGCACCAGTTTTTGTAAGCGGGTCCGAAAGCACTTATCAAATTTGTATAAAATTGTAATATAAAGCTTTCTTTTTTCTCAAGAAAACATTATTTCGTTTGCCATCGCGGTAAGGAGGTCTGCTGATCGTCTGCAACTCTCGGAACTACGTGGTCGTCAAGTCCTGTCGCGATCAGGCCCGATCGCGATGCAATGGATCGCGAACTGTCTGGATCCGTATCGAGCTCTTATCCCGATTGGTCCCTATCGCGATCGAAAGTGACCGTGTGACAGCGGTATTAAAGCTGACAATGTACTTCATGACACTGACATTTTATCTAATGTACGAACCATTAGCGGTTTATGCTCCTACTTTTCCTTTGCTGATGCTCCTTTTGTGAATCAATCACGCTCGATAATACACCCGACTCTAATGTGCAGCTGATGCGGCCCTCACATATCCTCAAATGTGAACTTGTATTCTCATTAATGGCAACATGGACTGCATCAGTTCATACGTTCATGCAATAATATTCCATTTGTGAATGTATAAGCCAGATCATGTAATGCTCACATTTGGTGGTATTTATAGGAATATGTTACTGCTTTGAAAAAGCAAAGCACTATGGGATAAAATGGAAAGAAAATTAACATTAGCCGACATGCACACAAACCATGAACTAATCTACTGGTGTATATAGTCTACGGTGTTATAGTACAATTGATAATAGTATATTATTGATGGTTCGAAAAAAAAGGACATGAGGAAAACATGGACTTCAGAAGAAATAATTGTTTGATCTTTTTTGCAGCTGTAGCACCAAGAAGAATGGCTGCTTGCCGTATTTGTGCACAGACGTTTCCAACGTTGGTGGACTACTTCGAGCACTACCATTATCACAGCAGTGTGCTGGGTGGTGCACTTTGCCCTAGTGCCATGCTCTGCTTTGTTTAAAACTATGAAAGCCTGCGAAGCCACGTCTTCAGACATCATAGGAAACAACGCAGCAAACAAGATGATCCTGCATTTGTCTGCTCTGTGCCCTCATGCGGGGCAAGTGAGTCCACTCGCACGGAGTTTGTTTCCCATGTTTGCTGAACATTTGGATAAGGGAATAGACGCTGTCATGTGCCCTTTTGTGGGTGTTCCAGTGTTCTGAGTCAGCAGGGTCATTCAGGACGCATGTGTCAAGGTACCATCGTGACACTACGGCAACACAGCTGTTACAAGTGCCAGATGCTAACTTTGAAGTCGAACCAGCTACTCTGGATGGGGAGCATAGTCGCGCCCCGATTGTTGGTGTTGGGGACACCTGTGAAACAGATTCTAGTGGTGGTAGCCATTTGGAGTGCAATCCTTTTACTGACAATTTGCACTTTTTCTTTTAAAACTTGAGTCTCAGCATCATGTGCCAGCAAGCAGTGCAATACATGTTAAAGAGCTGCAGAATCGTCACAATCTAAACAGAAACATGTCATTACATGAGGTTGCCAAGACAGTTTCCACTGACACTCTTTCTTCAGTACGTCTGCATTTTGTAAAGATGCCTTTGAAGGTGCATCTGTCATACTGAGATCGTCGTGCTCCCGTTATAAATATTATAAAAAAGCTTTGTTTTGTGCCCCAGTGGAAATCACTTTAGGCATGAACAAGCAAAATGTTGCGTCTACTTACCACTATGTGCCCATTGAGCATCTGATATATTCCTTCTCTCTTGCTCTCCTAGTAGTCAGCAAAGCACATCAGGAGACTACTACCAAGATTATATTTCTGCCAGCCATTCAGACAATCCACAGAGAATGTGATACATGTAATTTTGTATCAGGATGAATTTGAAATAGTGAATCCGTTAGGCTCGTCAAAGGGCAATTTCAAGCTACTTGCAGTGTACATGACACTTGGAAATTTGCCGCTGCGTTATAGATCACGGTTTGAAAGCATGCAGTTGGTCATGCTTTGCCGCCAGAAGGATGTGAAAGAGTTTGGCCTCGACAAAGTTTTGCAGCCTTTGACTGAAGATTTACTACTTGAAACTAAAGGCTTACTTATTAATGGGTGAATCATTTTGTAAACTAGATTTCATTGCGGGTGATAATCTGGGAAGCCACATGGTTGGCGGTTTCACTCAGAATTTTAGCACGTCAACATACTTTTGCCGCTTCTGCCTACTAACACGTTCCCAATTTCATCAGACCCCATATGCAGTAGGACAAAGGCGAACCCCAGATAACTACATACAGTCACTTGAACATGTCATGAACAATGGAGGACATGATGACTGCGGCATAGTGACAAACTCTTCGTTTCATGTACTGAAGCATTTTCATGTGTGCCAGTCTGGTTTGCCACCATGTATTGGGCATGATCTTTTTGAAGGTGTGGTTCGTTATGATATGCCATTATACATTCGGTACTTTGTCACTGAGAAAGGCTGGTTCACATATGAATATCTTAACAACAGGATTCTACTATGAAATACAATGCCCATGACTGGCGAAATAAGCCAGCCAAAGTGCCTAGTCCAAGTGACAACTTGGAGGCCATGCTTTGCAAAATTGGACACTAGTGAGACTGCTTACTGTGTTTGTAGGTATGAAAGTAGCCAACACAAGTGACCCAGTCTGGGAAACGTTTGTCAAGCTCATGGAGTTGACTGACCTCCTCATGGCACCTACTATAACTCCTGCTCAAGTAGCATACTTGAAAGTTTTGATTGAAGACTACATAACATCCCGAAGTATTATTTTTTCTACTAACAAGCTTCGGCCAAAGCATCATTATATGTTGCATTACAGTCAGCTAATTCAGGAGTTTGGACCACTTTGTCATGTGTGGACCATGAGATTCGAAGGAAAGCACCAGTATTTTAAACAGTGCATGCGAAGTGTGAGAAACTTCAAAAATGTTACAAAAACGCTAAGTGAACAGCATCAGCTGTATCAGTCATTCCTGGCAGCACGAGGTTTATTTCACATTCCAGCCGTGTACACAGATATGAGCCAGAATCAGGAGTCCAGTGTTTTAAACAATCTGAGGCATGTTAAAATACCTGACAACAGTGTTCTCCTAAAGAAAGCTATGTGGATGGCTGTTGTATGCCGTGAATGACTACATTCTTGTGTCAGGAACACGGTTTGATGCAATGTTCGGCTCAATAATTGCCATTGTTAAAGCTGGCTGTGAAGTTTTTTTTGGTGCAGTGTGTTCGGGCCACTCTCGCTCCAGCTTTTGCATTGTATGAATTAGAAAGTGCATTTGTGAAACAGTGCTTCTGCGCCCCTTTCAGTTACTGGACAGAACGCCATACCAGCCCTATTTACTTGGTCAAGCCTCCGTGATAAGGCTGAATTTTCTTTTCCAGAACAACTGTGAGTTTTAAACAAGCCCTGCATACTGAGGCTTTTCAACATAAATGTTGTCATTGTTCAAAGATAATGGACCTTTTTTCAATTCAGCTATGTGCATGCGCGTACCCTCACCCAGCTGCATTCCACACGCACCCCCATTATCGCAGGGCAGGTGTGTAAAGTGAGTGTGTGAACTCTTGCATGATTGGCGGCAATTTCCTGAGCTTAAGGAGCTGAATATAATTTTTCTTGTGTTCTGGGCGAGAATGTTGGTTAAAAGAAACGCTTAGCAGTTCATGGGAAAGACTGCAAGCATTTTTGTCGATGAAAACGACTCCGTGAACACTCGAGCGATAGGCGCAGCATTTGCGACGAATCTCATGCTCGGCGCTTGCTGTACTGTCGATTGCACAAACCGGCATGGAATGGTAAACGTATTTTACTGGAGTGGAGCACCACAGTCAAATTTTTAAAAATTACCCCCGTTACAGATAGTGAGTTATCAAGCGATTCTTGCTGAGTGAGGCAAGCCAGCGTTCTGGTAACAGCATGACACTAGCGCTGTGATTATTGCACTTTTCGCCCTACGACTGACTGGAAGTCACAGCGATGTTTTAATCTACAGGTATGTATACGGCACGGATTTTACCATTGCCTTAAGAACGTGTTACCGCATGCAGGCAGATATAGCTGTACAGTTACGTGGGGCCAAACAAAAAGAAGAATCTCGCAACACAGCCGATCAGATTGCATCGTGCGAGGCCAAAGTGACACACTCGCGGTGTCGCATTATACAAACTCGTGAGTCTTACTTTTTGCAGGCAAATGAAGCTTTATTCGCCTGACAAAACAACGTGTTGTGTCCACTTAGTTCCTTTACTATGCCATATACGATACACATATCGAGATGAAACAACACTTGCCCTGCAGTACACTCGCAGTACGTGTGCAGAAGTTTTGCATGTTGTTTATTCATCATGGTGAGCTGCTTGCATGCCCGCTCTTAAGGGAAAGCACGTACTTGCATGCGTATGTTGAACGCCTCCTTCAAGTCGAGCCACTCCAATCGACGGTCGAGTTTATCCTGAAGAAAGTCCTGCCGCGGCGCGTTTGATGCTCGCACATGCCTTCGTCAGTTGAATAAAAGTACTGACCAAGCTGTTAAAGAATAAAGGCTGGTGCATCTCTCAAATCTTGGTTACAAACAGCCTGCACGTCGCATCAGCATGTTGCCGTCGCGTCGGTAAATGTAAAATGTGTTATTGCTACACGTGAGCAAATACGCGCGCGCTAGAGCAGAATGATGAGATGCTACCTCAACAACACATGCAACAACAAAAAAAAAGCAGGGACGGCCGTCGCGAGAGACTGCTTGGTCAAACACCGCCATACTCTGCGTAGAGGCGAGAAGTGGCGGGAACGTGTGTCTTGACTCAAATTTAGTTAAAGTGGTAGCTGCTAGAGGGGTCGCTACTGGAAAAAGGTCCATTGTTAAGTGCACACATGGTGCACTTATACCAAATGGTAATGCAATATTGTTCTGTACAGCCTTTTCATTGTACTTCAATGCAACATTGACTTCTAAAAAATTTTTTTCATCCTTTGTGAAGTGTTTGCATGCATCAGAGTTAGAAACTAGTTACTCTATGACCACTGTTTTAATGCAAATTATAATGTGACTGCAGTTTGTAAATGAATACTGCTTCCATGTAATATAGTTGTGGGTTAAATTGTCTACTGTTATGTAAGTTTGAAGCATGCACATGTTTATGCATTGTGGCTAAAAAGTTGATGTGTTCATTTTATTTTTTATAGCCATGAATCTGTTTCATAATGCTAACATTGCATCAGCTCTGAAAGCCTGAATGGTTGTCTGAAAGATATTGCAGACTCGTTGCCCTGAATGTGTAATGCCCACATTATTTAACATGCAGACACAAAGGTCTACATATTTAAAATTAATATGTTCAGATGTTTTATGTTTGATTAGGCATGAGTTCATAGCCCAATTGTTTGATATGTGGGGCTTACATTGCACAGCTAGTGGGGCAGCTGTTGGTAGGCATTCTTATTGTGTCCACTTGCAGCTTGCTTTGAAGCTTTGACATACTAAGCAGCATTCTGCAAATGCTTTTCGTGTACGCAGACACTGCTGACCTACGTTTGCATTCCATATCTTACCAAGCGCCTATAGAAAACACCGCATACTGGAAAATTAATATTCAATTTGAACTTGTGAATGCATACTGATCTTGCTCAGTTTATTAAGCTTGAATTCACAGGAGGGGACTGCGTATGCAATAGTGAGTGTCGCTATTGCAACATAATTTTAATGTGCGAGGTCACGGGATCGAGTCCTCGGCAGCCGCATTTCGATGGGGGCGAAATGTGAAAACACCCATGTACTTAAATCTAGGTGCACGTCGAAATTATTCTAGAGTCCTCCACTACGGCTTGCCTCATAATGAGATTGTGGTTTTTGGCACGTAAAACCCCATTATTTAAAAAAAACACTTTTTACATTTCCTCTTATTTTTTTCCCTCTGAGAAAAGTGTGGTGTATTATTTTTCGAAGAACCATCATGGATAACATGTTTTAATTTATAAGTTTCTTAAAGGGGCAAGAACCCTTAAAGAGCAGGAAAAATTCATTCGTACCAAGGACAAGCGAAGTGTTTATGCTTGATTGGAGCACAACCTTAGTTCATGTACATTAACAAAATTAAGCTAACGGGACTGAAGTTGCTCAAACAATAGATACTTTGACCTGAAATGTTATCATTGTATAAAGACTGAAAATAATGCCCTTTGGATCTCTTGTGGGGCATTAATCTTGTTATCCTTAACTTTTCTTTCTAGCATTCATTCAGCTCTTAAGCATTTAATAGGTGCTTGCTGAAAATTGGTCGAAAGCTTTGTTTTTGTATGTTTTTTGTATGTAATCCGGTGTAAGTTAGTTGTCAGTTGTTAGTAATCTGGTGGTGTTGTCATGAAAAGTTGTCTACGTTATTGTAACAGGGGTGCGACAGCTGTGCTGCTTGCATCATATTGATACAAGTGTGAATTTCTGCACCTTGTGCCAATAGGAGAAAGTTGGCCTAAATTAGGCCATGCTACAATTCAAATGTATTTGGTAACGGCTGCCTTAAAGGTCATGTCATCAATGCAAGAGACGGAGGAAGGAGGGCTATTCCTCTTGCACACATGCTAGAAAAAAATGGCACTTGCTTTGTCGAAAGGTAGAGCAACTTCATAGTGGTGGTCCGATATGTTTAATATGACCGTCTTACAGCAAAACACTGCGAGACAAAGTTAACATCACACTTTACTGTGCCAGAAGTATCCTCATTGAGCATTTACCTGTTCTTGTGAGTCATTATGTGCATTTTTCATTGGCCACACTGCAATCCAAGGTGTCGCACATAATGAATTGTCAGGCAGAGGTCACAAGCCACAGCTAAACAGCTTCATTTGGCAACTTGTTTGGAGCACTTGAGCTTTACCCTATAAGTGCACAGATACTGGCCATTAGCCTGCAGCATGTGCTATAGTGCAATATTTGAATGTACCATATTTTTCAGCACTATAGTCTGCACCCGGTGTAGAGTCCACAGGGGCGAATGAGGGTCTAAATTAATGTGTTCTAGATAGTCCACACCTGCTGTATAGTTTGTTGTATAGTTTGTATAGCTTTTCTGCAAAGCGAAGGCCACCCTTAGCCATGACGTGCAAGTCTTGCTGGTGACCCTCAGTATATGGTGCAGAATGTACTGCTGACCACATATTTTGGCGCTGTTAGCTGTGTTTTCTAGGATTAGTTTCCTCCAATTCTATTCTCAGCCATTGTGCCATGTGGCTGATGGTGTAGCAGTGTGTGAGCCATGACAGCTCAGAAAGTAGAGATAAGAGAAAAAAGGGATGTACTGAGAGGCAGGCAGCCTAATTAGTAGTTCTGGTTACCTACTTTCCACAGGGGCTATGCATAGTGGAAGGGTTAAAGGGTATAAGATTCCTACAGTATATTTACTTAGACCTGAGATGTACACTCATACGTTTGATTCGAGGTGTGTAAAATGCTTGTATGTGCTTCAGAAATGTTAATATGCTAATATCCTAGATGTAGGATAATTTTTGGCTGCCACATTAGCCAATGTGGCAGCAAAAAAAACAATCTTTACTCACCCAAATTTAAGATTTGTCAGTGCCAAACTAGACCAAAATGAAAATGTGACCAAGCCTAACTTCAGACATATTTCTGCACGAAAAATTGCTAGCAAACATTTTTTGGCTGCGCACCCCTGATGGAATCTTAACTTGTGTAAGAACAGTGCCTTGATTTAGCACATTTATCATCAGAGTTCAGTTTCATGTGAACTATGTTTTGTTTTCCTCCCAGTGTTTTTTTAGCATGCAGTATATTGTGATTCACATGCTTTATAATGCATTACTGTCATTAGCTGGTGTACTATTCCAGATTCATATCTTCCATGCAACTTTACTTTTTTTAATGATAAAAGTATGGAAGTTGTCCTATTTGTTGTGTGGAATGCGTTGGTGTAAATGCTGGAAATAAAATTTTGTTGTTTCTTAGCTCTTGCCCAAGTGTTCTGTGAGACATTATACACTAACAGTAGATGCCCGAGTCCATGAATCCTTTAAGTTCAAGTTTTTCACCAAATACTGCAGGAAGTGAACAGCAATGCCTCTTATAAAACTGTGGAATGCTGACCACACCATCAAAAAGGTGGCTCAGGCTAGCTCATTAGAAGAGGTGCTGGCCCAGGCGAAAGAAAAGGGCATCTGCAATTCAGCAAATGCAAAGGTAATGTACAAATGTTATTTCACTAAGCGGAAACTTCCTTTGAGCTAGTTTGTCATTCATCTCAAAGGAGAAAAAGCAGCGCAAAACGACGAAGCAGGAACACAGAGTAACAGGACTTGCCAGCTGAAGGTTATTCGTGGGAAGCGAATTATTTTCCGTGAATAACTTTCAACTGGTACTTGGCGTACACCATACTACCATGTTCCTTATATTAGTGTTCCTTTCCATTCATCATGTCTGATTGCAAGAAGGCTCTTGCTAGCTGTCTTGGAGGAAGATGGGCTTCTCATGTCTATAGAATTGTTTTAGTTTTGTGAAGTTGGCTGCAGTGCTGTGGAGGGATCGTGAATTCACCACGTCTGAAAAATTGGTCGGTGACTCACTCCATATTGTTCTTTTTTCTGTTTCCTTCCTTGGAACCATTCTGTAACTCTGATGTCCACTGGTTATCTGCCTACGCATACATGGCCAGCCTGGCATTTTTTCCTCTTTATGTCAATTAGAATATCGGCTATACCCGTTTGCTCTCTGGTCCACACCGATCTCTTCCTGTCTCTTAACGATAGGCCTAACATTTTTCGTTCCATCGCTCTTTGTGCTCCTTAACTTGTTATCGAGCTTAACCTCCAAAATTCAGCTCCACATGTTATTGCTGGTAAAAATGCAATGATTGTGCACTTTTCAGCGACACTGGTAAGCGCCCGGTCATGATTTGATAAAGCTTGCCATATGTCCTGTAGCCAATTTTTATTCTATAAGTTTCCTTCTCCTGATCAGGGTCCCCTGTGAGCAAGTAAACAACATAAGTGTACTCCTGCAGATTCTAAAGGCTGATGCTACAGATAGGATGAAGCTGGCAGCTGATTGGTTGTTACCAATAATCTATTCTTGTATGCTTAAATACATCTATCACATGGGAGAGATAGTACCTCCTTGCTTGCTTGACTCCTTTCTTGATAGCTATTTTTCTACTTGTGTAAAATTTATTTGTAGTGTCCCTTTCATTTTCTTCGTTGAATGCTTTATTAGGTGCAGCTGAAACAATTGTGATATAGTAATCACTGAGCTACAGAGTTGAAAACATAATACTCGAGCTTTTTTTTTCACTTTGGAAATTTTCAACAATTTTGGGGAATAAAGCGACAGCCTAAATAATGTTTCCCACCGTCAGTATATTTCACCATTTTTTAATGCAAGAAACAATATAATTTGGCGCAGTGGATGCTGAGGAAAATTATTCCTCATTACCGTGTATATTTAGATGGGAGATCATGAGCTAAAGCTTCTTTTTGATGGCCGTGCGTTTTTGTAAAGTAGCCACTGTGACATATGTCAAAGGACAGTACCAAAACACTCGTTGGTCGAATCCCTTTGGGGAATATGCCCATCATCGACACACCATTTCAACGGGTCGCCGTCGACATTATTGGCCCCCTGTCCCCAACTTCAGCTAAGGGAAACAGATACGTGCTAACGATGGTGGACTTTGCTACGCGTTATCCGGACGCGGTAGCACTGCCGAGCATTGAGACCGAGCGGATAGCAGAAGCACTGTTAGAAATGTTTTCCCGGGTTGGAGTCCCACGAGAAATAGTGAGCGACCGTGGAAAGTCGTTCACATCCAACCTTATGCAAGAACTCGGGCGACTACTGTCATTTCGTCAACTTCCTACAACTCCCTATCATCCCATGGCAAACGGACTGGTGGAAAGGTTCAATGGAACTCTCAAACAAATAGTCCGCCGCATGTGCCAAGAATGCCCTAAACCAATGGGATAGATACCTGGCTCCCTTGCTTTTCGCATACCGTGAAGTTCCCCAAGCAAGCCTTGGATTCTCGCCATTCGACCTACTTTACGTCGATTCGTCCGGGGACCGATGTCCATTCTGAAAGAACTGTGGACAGGCGATAACGTTGATGCGGAAACGAAGACAACTTGGATACGTTGTAGAGCTCCAGGAGCGCCTGCAAAACACCTGCAAGGTAGCCCATGAAGAACTACAGAAGGCCAAAGTCATACAAAAGAAGTATTACGATAAAAAAACGAGAGTTCGACAGCTATCGCCAGGTGACAAGGTATTGCTGCTCCTACCATCAGATAGGAACAAGCTGATTCTGACATGGAAGGGGCCTTTCACAGTCGTCGAAAAACGTAATGAATGACTATTTGTAGACCTCGGAGGTCCAATGAGCCTATTTCATATCAACCTCGTAAAGAAATACGAGGAAGGGAGTCCACGGCTGACGTCCTGCAACACGCCGCAGTTACTGTGCAGAGGACAACACAGAAGAGCAAGAAATGCCTTTTGTTGCACTACACCAACGGGAAACATACAAGAATGTGTTAGTAGCAACTGACTTGAGTAACGAGCAGACAGTCCAGATTGATGATCTCCTGAAAGAGTTTCAAGATGCGTTTTCAGATGTGCGGGCAAGACAAACGTTGTCGAGTGCAAGTTACGCCTCACAACAGAAACGCCGGTAAATGTACGTCCGTACCCTATACCATTTGCCATCCAAGAAGCTGTAGAACAGGAAGTCCAGGACATGCTAAAGCAAGGTATAATTGAACCCTCCGACTCTCCTTATCAAGCACCTATCGTCGTGGTGAAGAAAAAAGACGGGAGCATGCGGCTTTGCATTGACTTCAGACAGCTGAATCGAGTTGTGGTTACGGACAACGAACCCATACCTCGGGTGGACATGATGTTTGCCAAACTGGGTCAAAGCCAATACTTTTCGAAGTTCGATTTCACAAAAGCGTATTGGCAGGTGCCTATGCACGAAGCATCGAAGCCCCTCACTGCGTTTCAAGCTTCTTCTGGGCTGTACCAATTCAGATTTATGCCTTTCGGCATCAAGACCGCACCTGCGGTGTTCACTCGACTCATGAGACGAGTGGTAGAAGAATACTGAACATATATCACTATTTTGACGATGTGCTAATAGCCACACAAACCTGGGACGACATTACCACTCTCACCAAGTTCCTGAAACGTGTTCGTGCAGCTCATTGACCATAAAGCCCTCAAAAAGTGAGGTTGCCTTTGCTTCGGTAAAGTTCTTAGGACATATCGTCGGGAACAATCTTCTCCGGCCACAGATTGAGACCTTAGAGAAGATTCAGGCTGCAAAGCGACCGCAGACGAAGAAGAAGTTCGCTCCTTTCTTGGCTTAACGGGTTATTACAGAGATTTCACCCGAACTATTCTGCTGTGGCAGCACCTCTAACAGAACTCACCAAGAAGCGAGGTCCGAATAAGTCATCTGGGACGAATGCCATCAACAAGCTTTGAAACGTTGCGACGCCTGCTATCGTCTAGTCCGGTTTTACGATCACCGGAGTTACAAGAGCCCTTCATATTGCGCACGGACGCATCTTCGTCCAGTGTTGGCGCCGTCTTACTGCAGCGTCACGACGGGGTGCTACATCCAGTAGCGTATGCCAGCCGTAAACTCCTCGCACGAGAAACCCGCTACTCAACCATCGAGAGAAAGCCCTGGCACTTGTGTGGGCTATTCAAAAGTTTCATGTGTACCTCTTCGGCAAACGTTTCGTGCTGCAAACGGACACCAGCCTCTCGCTACATAAACTCTGCCAAACATATGAATAGCCGAGTGCTCCGCTGAGTCTCTTGCTAACGGAATACGACTTCGTGGGGAATACATTAAGGGCGCCGAAAACATAGGTGCCGACTACCTCAGCCGCGTTTGACTTCTGGACTTCTCATCCTTTTCGGTTCATCGTTTATAATGAACTCATTTATGTATTTTTTTTCTAAAAGTTGTTTTTTATAACAACTTTCTTGAGCGGGGGGATATTGTGGGGAAAGGACACAATATTTTTTTTTATATATTTTTTACGTGTACTCCGAAACATGTGGACTCAGTAGAAGTGCCTACCGAAGTGAAGAAGACGAGCTGAGGGCAGGTGGCACGGGAGCTGGAAAGAAAAAAGAACAGAAAACGACGAAAAGAAGTGCTACGTGGGGAACGTGCGGAGGAGCTCGAGCGGGAAGCCACGGTGGCAGCAGATCGGGTGCGACGCTCGGGAAGAAGAGCTCGGGCCGTGGTTCCTGCTGCGTCCGAGTGACCAAGGCGTGCCTACCCAGGCCAGATGCGGAGCCTGTTCCGATGACCAAGGACGAGGCCTGCTGAGCGGCTCCTGCCAGGGCGCAGTTGCTGAGGGCTGTTCTTGGTCGAGGCCTACCGAGGTGCTGTCCGCGTGGGCCGACCCTGGGTCGCGGTCCTCGTGAGTTGCGGACGGACAACGCAGTGGTGTCCTCAACTTAGCCAGGCGCCGCACACGGTAGCGCAGCCGTGTGCCGGCGGCGGTTCCAGCAGCAACCGTGCCACCTCTGCCTCGGCTCGCCTCGACGACCGTACCGCGGCAACGACAAGCGAGTCGATCGTCACGACCGAAACCGTGAGATGGTTTTTTCGGAACTCTTGACGCGCCGACGGTGGTTAGGACTGAGCGTCCGTACATCGTGTGCGCGTGAAAATCCGCTGTGACATTGTTTTGTTTTCTTTTCATACCAGGCCAATAAACCACCAGGCCAATAAATGTACACCAGGCCAATAAAATTCTTCAGGACACGGTCTGTAGTCCTTCTTTGCCCCTGATGACCAGACAGAAGACCTTCATGGGCCATTTTCATCACTGTGTTCCGGAGATCCTTGGGGACACAAGTTGCTCCAAGTCTCGCCGTTCTACAGTGTGGTATCGCCGGAAGAGAACATCACGTATCAGCACAAACTCTATGACTGCTGATTTCTTGATGTGGTTTTCTTCCCCAACGCTGCGAAACAAGTTTCTAGCGTGGGATCGGTGATCTGTAATTCCGCAGCTCTTTCGGGCTGATGTCCAATTGGGTTAATCCTGACTGACAGTTCTCTTTGTTGCTTGTCTTCTTTTCCTAGCGGCTGACACATTCTCTTTCCGTCCTCTATTGGTGAAATTAGCGTTCACTTATGTCCTGATGGGTAACCTGATCCGTGCGGATCAGTGCGGACCGAGGTCGCTCTTCCGGCTTCGGGATATGGGTGTATCTGAAAGTACTCCGGTAACGTTGCCTAGCACAACTTCATATAAAGGGTTCTCCATGCAAACAGCAAGAACCTGTCCCTTGAAAAACTGAGAATCAATACACACTTCTGCTTCTGGTAAACTCTTCGTAGACTGATCCAATAAGCGGATAGTGCGGATGCTACCAGTTAGTTTGGAGTCGGGGACCAACGACCGTTTCACCACAACTGTATTGCATCCGGTTCCCGTAATATGGTGACTAATTTTCCTTCCAGGTAGCCCTTTGCTGTCGGCATTTGCTTCGATCCGCCATCACAAGTCGCATTGCTTTGTGTACAGTCGCAAATGTCATGACTCTGGGTTACCCTTTTCTTATCATGTCCCGGTTCCACTAACTCTTCATGCTGCGCTTTCTCGGATCCTAAGAGAGAGCATGATGCTTCTCCTCGTTTTCCAGGTCAGAGGGGCAACTATCAGATCTGTGTCCTGTCTTCTTGCACGTCCAGCACTGTGGCGACTTCGGTGCTCGGATTTTGTCCAGCAATCCGCAGCTCTGTGGCCCTGCCTGTTGCACAGAAAGCAAAGCAGTTTTCCTTTGCTTTCGTTTGTAGTGCCACTTTACCAGTGACCATAGACTTCCCTTTTTCTTTACCCTTAGCGAGATTCACGATTCCCTGGGCTTCCAAGTACTGGTCTGCCGTCGTTGCCAGCATGTCCAGATTACGACATCCTCTTTCCTTCAGAAAGATAGCCAACTTCTCGTCGCACCGTCTTATAAACTGTTCCGACACCATCTTGTCTCGTAGAGCTTCATAACTCTTCGACGTCTTCGCTAGCTCTTGCCAATGGTCGAAGTATCCAAGAGGCGCCCTGCGAACTGTCGTCCTGTCTCAGCATTTTCGGGCCGGCATCCCGAAACTTCGCGCGGTATCCATCTTCTGTGTAACGGAACCGCTGTAACAGCGTCTGCTTCAGCTTTGCGTAGTCCGTAGAGTCTTCAGCAGACATGCGTCCTACCACCGTTAATGCTTCTCCCGTAAGACACAAACTTAGCGACAAGGCCCACTTGTCTGTTGGCCAGCCTTGGCTTGTGGCCACCCTCTCAAACCTCTGTATGTAGGCATCCAATTCATCTCTACCCTCATTACGGCGGAATCATCTTGTGCGGGCTGCGAAAACTCGGACCACCACCTGTGCCATCGCCTACCGAACTCGTATTCGGACGCTGCGCCTCTGCAGCTCGGACGTCGCTCCTCAAGGAGGGCTCGTTCAGCCTCCATGCGAGCTAGCTCCCGCTCATGATCTGCCTGTGCTGCTATGCGCGTCTCTTCTCGTTCTTTGGCTCTTTGGTCCCTCATTTCCTTCTGCTCAGCGCTTACCCATGCCACTAACGCCTCTCCACTCAGCCCCATCTCCTTCCCTAGCTCCACTAGCGTTCTCTTCTCGTCCATTCTCGTCTACTGCACACAAACAACGTGAGGCTCTAAGATAGAATGAGAGCTTCGTCCTGTCGCGGACGCCAGAAATTGTGATGATTATGGACGTTCGTCACTTGTTTGTGTCTTGAGACGAGAAAAACGCACAAGAAACGCTAGTAGGCAAAAAAAATGTTTTTCTTTCAAACACACGATGGGCAAGGAAAGGAAATGAAAGAAAACAAAACAATGTCACAGCGGATTTTCACGCGCACACCGATGTACGTGACGCTCAGTCCTACACCACCGTTCGGCGCGTCAAGAGTTCCGAAAAAAACCATCTCACGGTTTCGGTCGTGACGATCGACTCGCTTGTCGTTGCCGCGGTACGGTCGTCGAGGCGAGCCGAGGCAGAGGTGGCACGGTTGCTGCTGCTGGAACCGCCGCCGGCACACGGCTGCGCTACCGTGTGTGGCGCCTGGCTAAGTTGAGGACACCACTGCGTTGTCCGTCCGCAACTCACGAGGACCGCGACCCAGGGTCGGCCCACGCGGACAGCACCTCGGTAGGCCTCGACCAAGAACAGCCCTCAGCAACTGCGCCCTGGCAGGAGCCGCTCAGCAGGCCTCGTCCTTGGTCACTCGGAACAGGCCTCCGCATCTGGCCTGGGTAGGCACGCCTTGGTCACTCGGACGCAGCAGGAACCACGGCCCGAGCTCTTCTTCCCGAGCGTCGCACCCGATCTGCTGCCACCGTGGCTTCCCGCTCGAGCTCCTCCGCACGTTCCCCACGTAGCACTTCTTTTTCGTCGTTTTCTGTTCTTTTTTCTTCCAGCTCCCGTGCCACCTGCCCTCAGCTCGTCTTCTTCACTTCGGTAGGCACTTCTACTGAGTCACATGTTCGGAGTACACGTAAAAAAATATATAAAAAATATTGAAAGTGAAGCGCTAATCAATCAAAGATTTCAGTAACATTTATGGGCTTCATCCTATTCTAACATCTCTTGCAAAATCTGATCTTATTTAATCCCTGCACAAACAAATAAAAACCCCTTCTATTGCTGTAGTAGTTGTGATGCAGCGGCGAACAATCGATTCCTGCTCCAGACATTGGATCAGTGTTTCTACGCCCCCGGCTCTCTGTGATGGGGAGTGAAAATGGGGACAGAATAAGCCCTAACAATGCTAGCGTTCCAGCATGGCCATGGCCTTGCCAAACTGAATATTTGACTTTGTAGAAGTATAAATGCATTTATCAAACAGTTCTATCATTTTCCCTTACATCATTTTTGGCTCAGGTCTTCCTCATGGGACTGGACAGAGCTTGAGGAGGAAATCTTCTCGGAACTTCTGAGTGAGCTTCCTCTTAACGAGAGGGTGTTTGTGGTAACGGAAATTATTCCTGTACCCCTCCTGGTCCTTTCCTGTCAGGTGCCTTACTTTTTTATACTTTTCAGTACCACTTACACTCAGTACAGTCTGTGTAAGTGAACTTGGCTTTGTACATTATATATTATTGAGAGGATAATACTATTTTAGTCCTGTATTCTGAAATAAATTCTGTTTCATATAATAAACTACATGTTCAGTCTTTGCCATGATTCAACTCTTCATCTGGAGCTTGTTTTTGTCTGCTTTCCTTTTATCCATAGGCTATCCGAGCTTGAAGCCCCCCTAAGCCAGCAGCACATATGTTTTAAAGCGGCCTGCAATAGATACTGCTGCGTTCCCAAATATTTTGCAAGAGGCCCTTAAAAATCAAGCGCCCCTCCTTCCAAGGGAGAGAAGGGAGCTTGTGAGGCGGGTGCCGACCATTTTACTTAAACAATCCAGACCGGAGATAGGAGATAAGCTCAGCGCAGCTGCACAAGTTGTTGCTGCGTACCCTCTCTCTCTTGAGGACCGAAGTTGGATGGCGGGCTGCTGGGACGGGTTACGACTCCTTGTTCCAGCAGCTCGAAAATGGGTGGAAACCTAAATCGGGTAAACGCTCCACTTCACCGGCAGGACCATCAAGCCTCGGGGCAAGACGGTGGGCTTCGGCTGCGCCAACTGGCCAGTCTGCATTTGAGCCCCCTAGTGACCCGCAAAAAATGAATTCTTAAAACATGAAGGCACAAACACGCAAAAGAATTAATACAGCACTCGCACCAATACATGGAAGACCTATACACCGAAAGAGGACATTTATAAACACAGAACCTTTCCCACATACACTGACAGTGAAGGAGTGGCCACTCCTGTTTGTAAGGCCCATTTTTCTATGGCCATGCTGCAAGCTTTTCGGAAGAAGTTATATGACGTTATTTCAGTTGTTTGCATGGGAGTGTTTGTTTAGATTAAAAGAAAAGGGTTCTACGCAGGATCATGCATGTTCTTGAACTACGGAATGTACCTCTTAAGTGTTTAGTGCATTTATGGAAACGCGAATGACCGATCTCAAAAACCATTGAATTTCTGGAGGGAGTAGTACAGAAATTAGCTGCCAAATGTCAACTTCGTAATCTGGTTCCTAGTTGGAAAGCTAATCACATGTAAATGGAGTAGATAAATCCCAGATTCAGCACATGCACAGTAGCCCCCCGCCTTGCCATGATGCCAGTCACCGCCCATTTGTTACTGTACTAAGCTCAAGGCAACCTTGAGAGCAATGCCAGGTGAACATCACTGAATTTTCCATAGAATAACTGAAGAGTTGGGCAGTGGGTTTCCCACTTTGCTTGTTCCTCTTGAGTAGATTTGGCATTGCACAAAAACTACCTGCTGCTATGATAGTCCAATTTGCGAAATCGTTTCTTGATACTCTCACACCTATATAATGTTTTCAAACAGTAGACCTAGTTGTAGCAAGTCATTTATATGATATTGTTTGTTATTTTGAACATCTTGACAGCCATATTTCAAGAAAAATTTGATTTGCACCCAAATGATGCACCTTATGAATTGACTCCAAGGAAGGAGACGATGCGTTGGTTGTCCACGTGCACGACGTAGAACGAAATGACAAAGTTCAGGTGGCTCTGCTTCCCCTTCTGTGTGCCCACTTCATGGACGACGAAAAATGCTTTTCGAGTCTTTGAGGTAGGTTGTATTTTTGTGCATTGTATTTCTAAAAAAAAATAGGATGTGATTTCATTAATTGAGAATATTTTTGCTTCAAGTTGAAAATGAATGTTTCTGTTCTGAGTTCTCAATCTGTCATGTAGCCCTTTATTTTTTTATGTGCTTGCTTTGGAATGGCTTAGAACAGCTCTAAACTAACTTGGTGGGTCCTATTGATTCCAGCTTCATAGTGACTCCTTTTTCGTTCTCCCGTGGTAACTAGAAGGCATTGATTTTATAATTTATCAGACGCAAGTCATCATATACCCAGGTACCACGTACCTCAATTTTATCTGAACTTGCCCAAAGAAGGAACTGCACTGTGCAGAATGGCATCTCTTATGGTTGATATTTCATAAGACAGCACTGCACTTGGGATACTTGAGTTTCGTACTGTTTGTGTACATGGGATCATTTTGTTCATCCAGGAGGGCACCAGTCTTGTGGGGGAGCTTGGCCACCTCCGTCAACCCCTACCATCGTCGTACTAGGTAGGTTCCAATGTAGACATTAATGTCCACTGATCCTGTATTTAAACAACAATCCTGATTACACGCACAATTTATCTGTGAGTGTAACTGCTAGGAGGAGGTGCAGTTGAGAGCTGAACCTATAAATTTGTCTAGTGCTGGAAAAAGAACGCTGTCACACTATCACTTCCCTTAAGCATGTTGAGCTGCTGTGAGTAAATTCTGTTTAAAAATTAAAATTCAATTATGGGGTTTTACGTGCCAAAACCATTTCGATTATGAGGCACGCCGTAAGTGGGGGACTCCGGAAATTTGGACCACCTGGGGTTCTTTAACGTTCACCTAAATCTAAGTACACGGGTGTTTTCGCATTTCGCCCCCATCGAAATGCGGCCGCCGTGGCCGGGATTCGATCCCGCGACTCGTGCTCAGCACGTAAATTTCTGTAAATGGTAACAGCTCGGGGATATTTGTGGGCTGCATTTTAGCTCTGTGTACTAATCTGCTGAGCATGTAAAGCTTATCATGCAAGAAATATATGGTTAACTAATTCTGTATTTCCCTGTTAACATTAGTATCAGAGATAACTATAAAAGAGAGCTTTAGGTTATTGGACAGAAGCCGCACTGAAGCGTTGGGGGACATCAGCCACTGGGCGTACAAAACCCAAAGCAAGCACAAAAGAAGGCGAAGTTGCCCAATATGTCCGGAATTTTGGCCTCAAAGTTTTATTCATCCAAGTAGGACCTCCAAAACGACTAATGGAGCTTGTAAAGCAAGAAGCTTTAACACAGCAACTGCTTCTTATAGGGGTTGAGACACAAATTGTGAGTGAGGCTATAAAAAGCCTGCTATAAGGCTTCCTCTGTATGCAAGACACTCAACAAGAAGTTTTGACACAGCAAACATTTAAATATATTTTAATTTCGCTTCCAAAGAGTGCCTAAATGCTGGTTCTCGCGATCGACACCCATTAGCTAGCATGATTGACACCGACGTCACTGTTTGAAAGCGTAACAAAAGGTTTAGTGATGTCATTACACATTAGAGTGACGTACAATGAGCTGGTGACTCACAGCACTGGGCAAGCCTAATATCTTACGGCCAACCTAGCCTATTAACAACCCTACAATGACTAGCTTGTTAGTGTTCATGCCCCTGTATGGGTGAGCAAAACTATTTGAGGAGAAAGCAGGCAAGCAAAGATTACATCATGTCTTCGCTGTGGGAAGGTGCTGCTATCACAGTAAATCAGTGCAGAACTGGAAGGAATTGATGAGTCTGTTTGTCCTCTTTTCTATAGGACAATAGTGCAGCTTCTAAAATGTCAATGAATGTTTTCAACAGGGTTTAATTGTGTGTTTTTTCTCATTCTATTATTGCAGGAAGCATTTCAAGCAGCATGCTATATAGCATTAGAGCAGCAGCTTCTCTTCAACGAGAATGTGGATTTTGTTGAAGCCACATGCCTGCTATTTTTAAGCATATTATGTTTTCAACGTGTCTATCGGATGGCAGCAACACGCGGGAGTTCTTGCAAAGGTGCGAGATATTCCTATGCAACATTCACTGAGCTGTCATTGCAAGTTTTCGAAGCTACGTGTGATGTGTTTTTTTACATTTACTATCCATAATTGCATTTGCATCTTTTAACTTTAACTTGTGAATGATGACCCGATTTTTCATAGAGAATGTGTGCTGAGACATAGCGCCCCACCATCGTCATAACAGCCGAGGCACCGCATTCACCCGCAGCTTTTAGATAACGTCCTGATGCTCAGGCACAAGTCCACCGAAACAACAGCCTACCATCCACAAACAAACGACTAACAGAGCGCCTGAACAAACTCGAAGACATGCTTTCCATGTACGTGATATAGAGCACAACGATTGGGCGAGATCTGCTTATATCATTTGCTTATAACAGGCTAAACAGAAACTACATGGATGACTCCATTCAGTCTTGTCCACGGACGTGAAGTAAGGACGATGCTCGATGCCGTGCTACCACACGCACCTGACAACATTGACACGGATGCCGATGCGTTTACGCAACGTGCAGAAGCAGCTAGGCAGCTCGCACGCGTGCGAATACACCAGCAGCAAGCTACGATGCAGGTCGCTATAATGCCCATCATAGGCCTGTAACTTACGAAACCGGTGACAGAGTATGGGTCTGGACGCCTATACGAAAACGGGACTATTCGAGAAGCTGCTGAGGCGTTATTTCGGACCTAAAGTGCTGCGTCGGCTAAGTGACGTCACAACGAGGTCGTTCCAGATAGCCCTTACTGCACAAGGCGCCGCCAACACCGTTCTGAACTTGTGCACGTAGTGCTCATGAAGCCCTACATCATCAAGTGACTGTACGAGCGACTTTCATTTTCACCAAGCGAACTTTATTGTCTAGCTCGGGCGATGCTCTTTTAGAGAGAGAGCAAATGACGCGTACTCTATCTAGACGTTTCAACGACGATGACAGTATGTGCATTAACTCTCTGAGTAGTAGGACAGCTAATTCGAAGACAAAGATGTCTTTGTGCTGGTGATTCTCAAGCTGTTCCGCCGTCTTGTTCAACATGTTGCCTCTTGTTCGCGTTGACTCGTGACAATATACTCAAACTTTCTTGTTGTTCTTTTGCAAAGCTTTTGGATGCAATAGCATGTCAGCTTTCAATAAGTGTTGCTCTAGATTTTTCACAGTACCAAAGGTATATCTGCATTTTGAACTTTTGCAACCCCATGCAAGTGCTTTGGGCTCCTGATCTCTTGTTTACTTCTGTTCCACCATTGCACATTGCGCTATCTATAGAGTTTTGTGTGACATGGATTTACTACTTTTGCGGAATGTTCCTCTTAAGTGTTTAAGTGCAATTTATGGAAGCGCCCAATACATAGATGAGACCCAATACATGGATGTATTGGGTCTCATTTGCTGTTAAAACTTATAGCTGGTGGTTGACTAGTTTTACTGTAGTGTCCTGTCTAGTCTTGCTTGTTTGCAAATATGCATGTCTTGCTCTTAATTATCTTGTTATCTTACGGATAGCCTTTCCTACTGTGTACACAGTCATCAAAAGAGCACACACAATGACACACTGTGGACCTCATAGTAGTGCAAATGGCAAATGCACTCTTCTAGTTTTGGTTCAAGGAGGACAGCTAAAGCCGAGCTCCTAGGTCCACCACCTGCACATCGGCACTTAGGATTCCCAGAGAAATATCTAACTGTCTAGTGTCTGGTGTCTTTCATTTCCTTGCTTGCTTCCTTTCTTATAACAGCTCCTAATGCATCTCCTTTATTTCTTAATTTTATTTGCGTGTGCCTATATTCCTGAACAAAAACTAAAGTGGACTAGTGACTATTTCATATTGTAGAGGTTAACTCTGACTGGATGGCACACATGTGAAGCATAACATCACAAATTAGATATAAATAGCAATTGAAGTATGAATGCTTTCTAACTGATGCCTCTACTTAAAAAAATTGGGCAGAACACATCTATGATGAATTCCGGTATACGAATAACATTCTTAAAAATGAATATATGTACAACAAGCTGGAATTTCTTGCGAGATATGAGCCGTAAAGCAATGTGAACTCAATGCAGGAACCAGGGCAGTGAGGTGGCACAAATGGTTTCTCCGTTTTATAACGCATGTGGCGTCACATACACGCATTGAAGGTGGAGCCCGATTTGCAAAATTGGTTACCAGAGCAGTACAGTTTTGAGAAGCTGACCTGTGTGACAGAGGTTCTATTCTACCTAGCGTCACAAATTTTGGAGGATTTCTTTTTAATTAAAGAGCACCGTGATCTTGGTTAAGCCTGCATGTTAAAGTGCACTACCTGCAAGATCGGTCTACATTTAAGGCTGCACTATCTTTGGGATTGACCCATTTTTTTTGTTAGATAGCCAGAAAGAAAAGTAATCTGACAGTGCCAAGAATGCTGTTCACAATGAGAATTTGTGTCTGACGTGTCTATTTACTTTACAGGCAGATATTTGACATCAACCCTTCCAAGGGCAGCAGATGCCAAGGTGCAAAGAAGTCTCGCACGAATGTGAACACGAAGGTTTTGAGACTGCCGCAGAAGCTGCGAATGATTCAGTGAACCTGTGAGTATGTGCCCTTCAGAGTTTACCGATACCTTGCCATTTTGGCTGAATATTATTTTGATTGTTGCTTCATACTCCATTTTTATTGTTAATTTGTATAGTCTGTTTAACATCGCACCAACGGGTTATTCTGTAAGGGTCCGCCTAGTTGACTGTCCATTTCAGCCGCCGCTGATTGGCTGAGCCAGTATGAGTGAAGAGGAGACAAGCTGATGGCACCTGTTTCATTTTTGCTTGTTCAGCTCCAGCCAAACGGCGGTGTGCGAAATAAACAGTCGACTAGGTGGACTCCCACACATAACCCCCTTGATTTGCCACAGTGGCTATGGCATTTTGCTGCAGACTAGGTCATGAATTCGGTTCCTAGGCAGCCATATTCTTATATCAAGAATGAATAAATGCTCGTGTACTTAGTTTTATCTGCATGTTAAAGAACAAGGTGGTGAAAATAAAGTCAGAGCCCTTCATTACACTATTTCTCATGACACACTGTTATTCTGGAGTGTTGAACCAAATGATATCTCAATATGCCTTAGTTTGAACAGCCAGTGGTTGATAACCAAGGCTGGGACAGAAGAAAAGTGGGAAGAGATTTGTTCATTGCTGGCTTGTGATAATATGCCTTTTATTCAGCAACCTTTACATGATGAAGAGTGTTAGTACATGTGGACTGTAAACAAAACATACTTCTGTTGCAGTTGGAGAATGTCAGTGCATAAAAGCATTTTGGTAATTCTCAGGATGGGAATATATGAAGACATAATTACTTTGTTTGCTTCAGTTAATAGAGCTGCACAGTGGTGTGACAAAATTCACTACCCCTCCTGTCATCACGATATGTTTATGTCCACTGCTAGACAAAGGTCTCTCCTAGCTGCCTCCAATTAACCCTGTCCAGCAACACATGCTGAATCCTGTGTTAAATATGTTTAATCTAAAACCATCTTGGATTTTCCCATGATTTGCATTTATGTTATTATATAAATGAACACTGCAGTGGATAGAGGGACTGAGGCTGGTTATATAAAACTAAAGGGTCAGTAAAGAGAAGAATAAACTTTGCTGTATTGTCATATTAAAAGAAAAAAAACACAACAAACAGCTCTTACCAAAGTGGCTTGGTAAGGCAAAAAATGTATGGGTTTGATGACATTTTCTTGTGCCTAATTAATTTTTATTTGGTAAAGGTGTCTAAATTTAAATTGTATTGTATTCTGCAAGATCTAAAGACTGAGCTCAGCAGTATTCGAGAAATTATAATGTGCCAGAATGGCCGAAATACAAAGGAAATTGCAATCCAAAACGTCACACTAACATACAGGTGCTGCGGTTTCAGTGTGAAATAAAATAAAAGAAGGTTTCGCCCTAATTTTATTAACCTGTTATGAGATTAGGGAAAGTAGGGTTTTAAAGTAATCTTTTTAATCAACATTGATTTAGTGTTTCTGTTTAGTTCGTCTGATTTTCCCTGTACACATTGATTTTAATGCATATGAGCCCGTTATGAAATTTCTGTTAAGATTTCTGTTCTTTGTGCACCAAAGCAGTGAAACATGGAGCTATTGCTGCTTTCTCATGTTGTGCAGCAGTGATGAAAAACATGTGCCATGTACGCATGCTCAGTAGGCGTTATATTTTTTTACTAAGGATGTACATTGTAGCGGTCTAGGTGTTTTGATCAGTTGCCGTCTTTCATTTCCTTTACAGGCATGCCAAAAGCCGACATGCTCAAGCTTGAAACTGGAATGTGTCATTAAATGCATTTAATTTATGTTCAGAGGTGCAGGAAGTAGTGGTTACTTCTTTACCAGGCATGAAACACCAGAAATGGTTTATGCATGCAGAATACATGAGCACAGTATCAGTGTAAGTTCAAATAGTGTATAAGACAGATCACACACGTAGAGTTATGTACTATTCTACAGTTGTGTGCACAATTATCCTGTAATTATTGTGTGTAGCACCACCTGAAGTGGCATACAGACTTAATAGCTTTAATGTACTACTCTAATTCACATTTTATGGCGTATTTGTGAGATATAACCCTCCATTTGTATAAAAAAAACGCGTGCATGCAGCAGTCGCAAACACTGAAAATTCAATGAACGAAATCCTCCATTTTTCATAATTTAATACAACGGAGAATATTTTACGGAGCATTCGTTTTACGAAACCCTTCGTTGTTTTTTTTTCTTAACGAAAATGTGCTGTTTTCAAATAAACGGAGAGAATTTTACGGTGAATCCGCTAAACGAAACCCTCCGTTCTTTTTTTTTAATAACGGAAATTTGCTGTTTTCAAATATACACGGACAAAATTTTACGGTGAATCCGCTTAACGAAACCCTCCGTTCTTTTTTTTAAATAACGGAAATTTGCTGTTTTCACAACGACGGAAAAAAAATTACAACGTGTCCGTTTAACGGAAGACACCGTTTTTCATTTACGGAAAAGTGCCCGGCAACGTTTTACCTTCAACTTTTGCCGTAAACTGAGACATTTTTTTACAGTGTATAAGAGTGAGTAGTTCTCGCGGTTTTTTAACAGCGGAGCTATTTAAGCCGAACGTTAAGTCCGTAACCTGCGGACAGAAATTGTGGGCCGATCCTGGTGGTAGTGCAGAAAGGGTCCAAGCGCAATGACACATACCTCTGTGAACTGGCGAAGCTGAGCCTGGTTAAGTCTAGCTAAGCATGGTTGGGACTACTTAAGCTTAGTCTGTCATCGATAGACAATCGATAGTCAACCAGCAGCTAATCAATAATTGATAAATGATTAATAAATTTCGGAAAATGCTGGGAATGACTTGGTAGTGCTTAGCCTAGCCCAAAAGCCAGGCCAAGCTAGGTGCCATCAGCTCCGCTTTCTCTGTAGCATTGCGCCTCCCGTGCAAGCTACGCTAATATTTTTCCTTTACGTTGCGTCAAAGACAAGTGAAGTTGGGCAATCATGGAGGCCTGATTGCAAAAATAGAATAGAAGCAGTTTGGAATAGCTTTTCGTTAAAGTGCCCCGGATGCCTTCGTGTGCGGTGTATTCTCGGCGCAATTAGCGTTGAAGCTAGAAGTAGCACGATGGACAATTCGCTCGCTGTTGCTGCCACTATACCCCACGCCACCGTTTTGACAGCGAGTGTCCGCGCTTATCGAGAGAGATGTGCTCGTGTGTGATTGTGCGCGCGTGACAACGTGCAGGTTAATTAGTTAGTAAACGAATGTTTACAGCCGTTTATGCAGCTGATAAAACGACTAACCTTAGTTTGAACAGCTGTCTAATAAATTTCTGTTGCAATCAGTGATTGGCCTGTCGGGCGAAATTGACCTTATTGTTAATACTATTGTAGTTAATATTATTATTACTTATTACGCTCAAGCCAGGCGCAATACACATACAAGTTTCGAATACAGGCGCAGCTCTGTGTTCTTGCGACTGAGCGCTGCTAATTTTTTTCGAGCAAATGGGGCACAGCGTGTCGTTTACAAAAAGCAGCTTGGTGTCTGCCACTGCGGATACGGTGGCATAGACATGTTGTAAATTCGGTTTTCTATTAGATGGGGCATATCAGCACGCAGAAAGAGAATTTCGGGTGGCGGGTCGATTCCTTGGTGGAAAAATGGATATATTGTCTCGCGCAAGCCGTTGCTTTAAAAGTGAATCCAAAGTACAAGTGCCCAAAAATGGTGGTATTAGGTAGTGTGCGCTCTTTCCCGTTTCTTGTTGTTTTCTTCCTGTTTGTTTTGGGCAGCGTCTCAATACATTAACATAAGGTCACTGTCTCGTTCGACGGAAACACCTAAACATTTTTGCAGTAGGTAGAGTCATCTGCGTTCGGCGTTCTTGGAAGTAGTCCCCTTCCGAGGTGATCAAAAAGCACAGTGCTACTTCATCTTTCTTTTCCTTTTATTAAACGTGCGACATTTAGCGTAGTGCGCGAAGGTGACTATTACAAGCTTTTGCGCTGTAGTCGTTTTTTTGAAAGTTGCACACTGACTCCACTCTCGTGCGGCCGAGACGTGGACTGTCAGTATGGTCATTTATCGGACAATTCCAGGGCTACTACTTTTGTTTTCTCACCAAAAAACCGTCCCACCCCCCTAGTCGGTCAAATAACAGTCATAACCTTACCACAACAAGACAAATTGGCTTTGTGTTTTTGAAAGCGGATAGTGACAGTCTATCAACTCTTTGTCTTTGGATCTTAGAACTTGCTTTCCTCCAAGCCCATGCTGCCCTAGAAAAAAGTCGGCAGAAGTTTTTGTAGCGTTAGCTACACTGGCCTAGCCAAGCCCGTTTCGCGCGGCACATCAAGAGCCGTGCTGCGCATGCGCAGGATCAGTGATGTCACACGGCTTGCGCACCGGAGCCCCGGAGCCGGCACCTCTCGCGCACTCCGCCGCCGCCGCGCGCGACTCACCGCCGCCTCTGCGCATTCCGAGGAGTGACGTCGTAGCCGTGGTATACGCACTGGCGCCGGCGTGCGCTCGCTGTGCAGTCGCCGTCTGACACTGCGCTGGAGCCGCTGCGCTTCTGACTGGCGTTTGCCAGTGTGGTATAGCCATGGAGAAGGAGAGCGCAAATGCTGCTCAACAGCGCAGAAGAACGGAGAAGCTTGACTCATCGGATCCCGTAGTATTGCCTGGAATTAGCGGTTGAGCGTAGGAGGAATGAACAGAAGAAGGCTATATACATGTGCCACATAATACGTATACCGTGTGTGTGTCATTGGAGCAGCAGTAAGCATGACAATCAAGCTAATCCTTGACAATCTAGACAACCAGGAAAGCTAAGAATAATCAGCTGAACCTTTGCTAACGCTACGTATATCCTGGCATAGCCGAGCTAAGCCACTGCAACTTTTGTTTTCTGGTTACAATAAGCATTCTCAATAGGAAGTTAACATTTTCGACAGTATTCGTCTTCTCCCGCAGTGCGACGTGTGTGGCGGCGTTGTGTAGAGATTCGGGAAAAAAACGGTCAAATACGATATTGAGCAGCTGATTGCTGCACTCTCGTTAAATGCTAAGCGCTTTTTGGGTGGCATGACACCATTTACACACCCTTACGTTGTCATTTTCTTGGCACATGAAAATTTGTGCTCTTCAAATGAATGTTCTGTGGTGTAAGTGCTGCATTGGTTTGCTTCTTTTATTTAATGTACTAAGCTTGAAAATTCCGCGAGTCAGACATAATAGAGCACAGAGAAAAGGCCCAACTGCACGCTGCATGGTCTTATCCTTAAAATAAATTCGCTAACGAGACAGATCATGAATCCAACTACAAAATGATATCTTGCACCAAAGGAATGTGGGAAAAACCATTACGACACACTAATTTCGACAATCTTATTGTTAACAGGTGATTCAAGGGTGACGCAAGGCGACAACTGTTACATATGACGGAGTGCATACGATAGACCATCAATAGAATAACACAACTTTAGTGAACCAGAACCAATATGCAGGCCATGCGGTAAAACTTTATTAGGAACACATTTTCAGCATTGTTCGTACAACTCAATGCTTGAAGCCTGTGTATATTTGCGGCGGTACGTATATGTTTTATTGCTGCATGGCTCACTTTGGTTATTAGCCTGCGTAACACCGTGACTAAATTTCGCCTCATCGCACGCACATTTAAGCCTTCTTGAAAACAGAACCAGGACGATTCAGTCACTGGAACAGCCTTTCATTTATTTACCACACAGTCCCATATTCGCTCTAGGAGGATTATAGCAGGGAGCATGTATACACGCTTTAAAACTTTTTTCAAGGTAACATTATAAGAATGATACCTAAACCAAACAATCTAAAACAGAGTAACAAAGCACCAGGGGCCGAATTCAGAAAGCTTTCGATCGTAAGTGCTGCACCCACGATGGCTGACACCTGCTTCTGCGAACAGTTTCAGCGTGAGAACGTTTTTGTGAATCCGGCCCCAGTATATAGCATACAGTAGTTACCATGAGCCTAAAAGAAAAAGATATTGAAATTAAAGGCGTGTAAAATTGTTATACATTACGAGGAATGTATAACAATTTGAAAACATACGCATTTTCTACGGGACAGCCTCGTTTTTTTCGAAATAACTAATCATAGAAGCCTATGTTTTAAAATATTCCCGTGGAAATAGGCTCTTGGCGCTTAGCCCGAAATAACATGCAAGTGGTACCATTACTTACGGCAGAAAACTCGTTCCAAATTGCGGGCGAAGTTTCAGTTATGGGAGTCTATTGAAAAGCCAAAATTTTGGAGGCTTTTTTGGCCAGTAAAAAGCAATTTGCCATGAACCTATTGCATTGACTGACGTATTCCTGGGGATTTATCAACTTCAATGAATCAGCTTTCAGCTAGTTGCAGCAGCAGCTCTTGAAATGGCAAAGAAGTCGTTCCAAAATCGCAGTTTTTATAACAAGGTCGCGGAATTTATTGTGGTACATATATTAAACCTAGTTTTCGCCAGCAGCAGCGCTTCGAAGCGGTAGCCGAGCGTGTTGAGCGGCCACAGATCAAGATCACTGATAACCACGATCGTGATTTCGCAGGTTCGAAGCCAGCTGTGCCGTGCTTCTTCTTATCACTTTGTCGCTGCTTAGTTTGGTAGTTTTCCACCCGATGGCATATTCCGAGATGCAGAACATTTGGTTACGGTTCTTGTTTAGTTTCTTTCTACTGTACCAACGTCTTGCTAAAAAAATAGCTGGCTGGTTTCGAGAACATGCGAACGTGTTTCCAAACATCTTTTGTACTTTAGGTACATTGTATTTTGTAGAATAAACCCAGGTAACGTGTTTTGAAAGTACATTTCTTTCTTAAAGTGAATATTTATGAACACATTACTAAGAAATATTTTGCCTTTTCAGGTACGTCTTGGGAAAGGCGTGTTTTGTGCAACTCTTGTGCGGCTTGAAACGTGCCACAAAAATAAATAGCGCCCAGTGTGTGCAATTAAAAGACACAGAAGTAGAAAAGTTGGCTGCAGCCCCAGACGTAGTATTTTTACAAAGGAATACAGTTGAAGCTATTTGACTGAGTATATTTGCATTATATCAAAGCAGAATTTTTGCGTATACCTGACCTTCAGTGCAAATGAAGGATATCCGAATTATTCGACAAGCGTGTTTGCTTAGTAGAAACCAGTACCTCGAAACATAAACATTCTACCCTCAATATGCAGCGCACATGTCCAATCATTTGAACCATTCCAATATACCTTCACAAAATTCCAGAAATACTAAAGGTCTTCATATCCTTTTACCCTTTTACCACAACTTACGCAGAGCAGTATTGGAAATTATGCGAAAAGACTCTGGGACGTGTTAATGTAGCCTGTCGTGTAAAAATAGCGAACGACTCCAATCACAGACCACACCCATTTTGAATTATGCCCACAAAGTTGTGCAAGAAGACACGTTTTCGGCTACAATTACCGAAGTTGCCATATAGCATTCTGCTGTTCTGTCTTGACTAACTCTATTGCTGAATCAGGTCACAGCACCATGATATGATTACTGGTGCAATTCTTTAGTAATTATGTGCGAACATTCTCCTACCCTAAATATAACATGTTTGAATAATTGAAGAAACATGAGAAAGGACCGTGACGGTTTGCAGAAATGTTCCTTTATTATAATCGTTTATGACCCATATCGGTATGATCGTTTTGTCATGATCACGCCAGCGTGCACTGAGCATCATTTATCATTTTGTCTACTGCCTATAAATAAAATACAAAAGTGTCGTTCCTTGTGTGTGAGTAGCACAATGGCAGCTGAACCTTTCACATGGTCCTACTAAGCGAAACCTTGCCTTTTCTGCCATGGCGCCACAGGACATGTCAATTTAACACTTGATTTTTACCCTTTCAGTTTCCTAGAAAGCATGGGGAGGTACACAAGACGAACAGGCGAAATTTTGAAGTAGTCCTGAGATTTCAGTAAAATTTCATAGGCAATGTTATTATCCTTTATTTGTTTACAAATTTATTACACTCATTGGTGATAATAATGACGTACTACATAGTAGTTCAGTTCTATACTTAATACATCATGTCTGAGATGGCTGTCCTGAAAATTAACCAGGTGTAAGCATTGCATGACGTTGCCTGGAAGGCCATTCCTTAAAAAATGTGTGCAGAATAAAGAAAATACAGGTGTTCAATGGCACAGTCACCGTCAAAAGTTTACGCTGCCGAGATCTGCGAATAGTTCATTTTCAACGCAGCTATGCCCACAGCCAGTAAATATGCAAACTTTTGTTCTCTAGACTAGTATACGCTGTAAATCCGAAAGCCACGATGCGTGCCTCAGGCGTAGAAATATAATATTTTTCAGCTTGAGGCGTGCGAAAGTTTGGACGCTGACTATACGTTCTGAAGGCCAGGCTGCTTTTTAGCTTTAAGTGATGACAAACGCCGAGCTCTTGATGATGGAATATTAGAGCGTAGAATTGTAGAAACTTGTGCAACAGGTGACTTCACGACGCAAACCTAGCGATAGAAGCTCAGCATGTTTTTTTGTTAACACTGATGATAAATGAATATTCAAGTAAATTAATGTTACTTCCCTGTTTTGGACAGACTCGAGTGTAATGCACGTTTCATAACTGAAGGTTCCATGCTAATTCTATACAGGGCATTCATATCTAATTTTGGCCTGTCCTCGCCTACCGATCTTTAGCAATGAGAAGAGTATGCATTGCTTCTTGGGATGTAGCCTAGGCCATGGTAGATGTGATTAGTAATGCGGTATATGTGTAGCTGACGGGGATTATTACATGAATACGCCAACGTACCTAGGTTAAGTCACGGGGAAATTACAGAGCCCTTTATTGTATATATGTGAGTCATGTGATAGTGTCTCTGCTAAAAGTTATAAGTTTAATATCCCGACCTAATCTTCACCATAAGAACGACCCACCCGTCGTAAAATTTCTTGTCACATCCCAGGTTGTTCTTTTTTTTGTCAAGGTCGCGACTAATAACGTCTCGGGAATACCGCGACTTTGTATGAGCTTCCGACTTTTCTGGTTCCGGACGAGTGCTTCTTTGTGTATAATTCGTCCAGCGACTCGGCAAAGCTTACCCTTTACACAGGAAAAGCTTTCACAGTCACTTCGGTAGCTCCACGGAAAGGCGGAAAATCGTCCACTTTCAGCATAACCTCTGACCCAAGACACATATTTCGAGAACGGAGCTCCTATATTTACCCTAGCGAGAAATGTATCCACAAAACACCTCATTTATCGATGTGTTTATGACCGCTGGTGCCTGTATTCTGTATTATGACAAAAAATATAGTTGTGCAGTGTCATAGCCTAAACGTAAACACGAAACTGAAGCATCACAAAGACTGTCATATATCATATTGCAAGAAAAAAATAAAACTGTACTTCATAATACTGCCAATGCAAACTTTGATGCATGTGATTCATTTCAATTTCCCTATCTGTTCGACCCGCCGTGGTTTCTGAGTGGCTGTGCTGTTGGGTTGCTGAGCACGAGGTCGCGGATCGAATCCCGCCACGGCGGCCGCATTCGATGGGGGCGAAATGTGAAAACACCCGTGTACTTAGATTTAGGGCACGGTAGAACCCCAGGTGGTCCAAATTATTCGGGTCCCTAACGGCGTGCCTCATAATCAGCGTGGTTTTTGGCACGTAAAGCCGATAATTTAATTAATTTTTAAAACCTAGATGTTTGCTAATCGTAGTGTTTAAGGGGAAATAACATGCACTCTTAGCGCGCGCAGAAACTACCCTGTTTCTAGCGGGGGAGCTTCGCGCTGTGCGCAGCAACTCCTTCAAGCATTGAAGTGCAGCATGCTGCCGGCCGAAATATACGGGCGGTGGGGTGAAATCGGATGTGGCAGGGGCTGCCGTTGCAACGCGAGGGTAATTGGATGTGACGGACGTTCCGCCGAAGATTAAAAAGATTGTTGATATTAAAGCGACAGCTGTGCACTATGACTTAGCCACACATGGCGGGTTATTGGTGGATCATGAAAGCTATCACAGAGAAGGTTTACTTCAAAGCGTATATGGCGGGCGAGGCGCGGTGGGGTTTAAAGCGATAGCCTGTGACGGCCCATGGGCAAAAAAATTGTACAGGTGCCCACAAAAAACTCGGAACGCCGGACCGGTGGCCTTTCGCCGGAGGAGCGCGCCGGTGGTGAAAGAGTAGTGCAGGGTCTGCGCATGCGCGGTCTCCTAGCAAGCTCGCCTCGCTCCCCAGTGCATCAAATAGGTGCTGCTGCTCAAAAGGAATATCGTTGGGTGCCTTTTGGCGTTTTCACAGGGGGGCTGTGTGGATGCGGTCTCTAAAACGCTGTGAGCGCGCGTGTGCAAGCGATGGAGCATAAGCTTTGCTGTGTGTGCGCGTTACTGGGCATCGGTGCCTTTTACAGGGAAACGCTTAACTAGCTTCTAAGTCGTGGAATGTGACCATCGTGGACAGCACTTGCGGTAGCCAAAATCAGAAAGCGGCATACTAAACCGCTACCGTTCAATAAAGCATGTAGAAGTGAATTAAGCACCCAGCAGCTAAAAGTGATTAAGAGTAATTAAACAGTTAAATGTAATTAGGGTAATTAACAAGACATGAACACAGGCATCATACGACGCCTTTATTAAAGCGTGCTAAAGTGAGTTACTAAGTAACCAAGAATAATTAGCTAAAATAAAAGTAATAAGGGTTGCGAACAGTAATAGAGATACTTTACATCAACTCGCGGCTCCGTGTCAAGACTGGTCACGCCAAATTAGACTAATTAGGAGTTTCAAAGAGCAGTTACTACTAAGTAGAATTCGTATTAATACTCTGTAACATCAAGTGAGAAAACAATAAACCGAATTACGACGAGATAGAGTTATTCAATTAATTGATCTACACTAAGCAAACAATCGCAAATGAAGTGACGCAACACATTAAAGCTTTCACCGTCAAAATCATCTTAGCAATCGATATAAGACCCCAATGAACGTTTTTTTTTTGTTAAACATTCAACTCACACAGCTGAACACCCCTTTGATTAGCAACGTATCACCACACTGAACGAAAAATTGAATGTTCGCGCCAACCAACGCAGACACGCGATCAAATAAATGTTAGACTACTGGGTACTAAAACTGTAGCGAAGCGGTCAGATTTCGTAAATAAATAGCGCACATATATATATGCTATGTTAATTGTGACTGCGAAGCATTGAACAGAGCTTTATTATAGTGCCGCATGCACGAAATTAATTCCTTTGCATGAAATTGCGTGTTTGAATACGCCATTTCATTTAATTTTAAAACCTTCATTATTACACGCAGTCATCCTTGTTGAAGGAGCCGTCGTGTTCTGTCAAAGTTCTGTTCTTATTATCAAGTAGTAAATGCGGCTCGGAATATAATTGCACAAGGACTAAAATACATCGCGCAACACGATAATCCGCTTGGAAAGGGCGCTATACAGTGCAATTACAGGATAGCCGTGGCGCTCGCCCACATGAAAGATACGCTATGAATTCATAGTTTGCTTACGCGAAATAATTCACTCAGATATGCGATACATAAGTTATAATTAAATGTTATAAACGCTCATGCATTCCATCCATGCAAGCTATCCAGAAAGCATGACAATCTCTTAGAATGAATGCAGATTCCGACGAGAATGCGCCACAAGGATTACGCGTGCGTTTAGAGATAACGCTGCATATAGCCCGCGAGCACGCTGTAGCCTACAGGCCTCCCCCCAGATGTGTTGTGGCAGCGCTAAGAAGGACAAACCGCAAGTTTTTGGCGCAAGGCAACGCCTATCTAGATGCACTAGGGAGCGAGGCTGGCTTGCTAGGGATGCCGCGCAGGCGCAGACCAAGGCTGTATTTTTCCGCGGGTGTGCATCGCCGACGAGCGGCCACCGGTCTGGCGTTCCGAGTTATTTTGTGGGCACCTGTACCTTAAGTATCCTTACGTGATTTGAATGCGAAAGCATTATGAATTCTCTTAGTCATTACCAATAAAGACTTCTTAAGTATTACAACCTGTTTGCGATCCTTCCTTCGCTTTCTTTTCTCTGCGTTCATTAATCACCAGACCACAACCATTCAGAACTCATCGCCAAGTGGCTACCAGTTGACATGGTGATCCACTTTAATCTACCTTAACCAAATTTATTTCATTGTAATTTAGTTTACTTCACCTTAATTCACTTGACGCCACCTTATGTCACCCTTCTCTAACTTGCAACTTTATTTCACTTCACTGTAATTCACCTTAATTCACAATAACTACCCATAATTACTACTAATTACCGTTGTCATACCATTTACTATCTTCTCTATTACTACTGATTTCATTCAAGACGCTGATGATGTCACATTGACTTTTGATACGACTCGTTGTGGATGACGCCGGCTTTTCTGCCTCATGGCTCATGTAATGCTTTCGCATTAATGACTACTGTAGACGACAACGGTCCGTCTGCACGGCACAGAGTAAACAGTTTTCCCACTTTCATTGCGAGTTGCGCAGCCCCGGTGCGCAGCATCCCGTCTTGCTCAGAGTTGCTGCAGATAGTTCTTGCGCGGCGACGAGGGGGAGCGTGTTTACTGCTCGAGTGCACGCGATAGGAGTGAGACCGCTGCTCCGGCCTAAGCGGCCAGATGTGCTTCCTGACGCCGTGGTGGGAACGCGCCTTTGCCGATACGGATAGCACAAGAGCTCAAGCAAGTGGTATACCGGCGTTGTTTCAGCCATTTTCTCTGTTCTGTGCCGAGTAGAACGACTTATATTGCTTGTCACGGCGTGACGACGCTCGGCCAACGGCGGTGCCGGTGGCGCGAGGAAAAGAGAGGCCCTGCGTATTTAGGGGAACTATCCATCACCAGTACACGGGAGCCCAAGCCCAGAGTCCAATAAAGTTTGCTTAAGAGATTTCATAGTGGAGATGTGGTGTATGGTAAAGGAAAAAAATAATAACGATAAGTAAGCCAAAGAATGTTGATTCCACTGTCAATCTGCATCAAATCGACAAATTTAACACATGAAAACTTTTCTATAATCGCAATGGAACATTCGCATCACTTATGCTAAAACACTGCGTTGGATCTCATGTAAAGCTTTCACTGTTGTACTTCCTCTATAATAATTATTTATTAATAACGTAATAGTAGTAGCAGAAGGGGTAGTAGTAGCAGTAGTAGCACTGATGGGATTTCAGACCCCCCCCCGAAATTATTTCGTGCTGGCATGAACCGCCAATCAGAACAACCACCGGCGCCGGGAATACTTCTGGATTTTGTCCACAATGTCCTTCTCACGCTCGAAAACAGATTTCGGCACGCACATTGCGAACTCGGGCTGGATTTCGTCGCAACGCCCTTGGCACCTGGACTCGCATAACGCAAGTAGCCCCATCCGAGCACAAACTTTCAAGGGTTTTTCGATAGCGAGCGGGCGCGTTGCGGCATTTCGCAGCGGCCGCGGAATCTACGGAGCGCATGGAATTGAATTCCGAAACTTTATGGGTATAAAGTTCTCATAAACTTATGACGCGAAAGGTGCACTGACATTTCCAAAGGCGTGCTTTAGATTTTCAATTCTGGAACTTTATGTGTTTAATGTTCTTGTAAACTTGAGCTAACATGCGCGCACTGGAGACCTCGTGTCCAAGCCGTTTCAGAAATGGAAGGCCGCGCTCGCAATCTTCCACACACACGAAAATACTAAATATGACAGTGACTGCCAGCTGGCAGCTGATAATTTTCTCCAAACATTTTCAGGAAGGGCGCCCGGTGTGATCAATCAGCTGGACCAGGGCAGGCAAAGTAAAATAAGAGAAAACAGAAGAAAGTTAACGGCCTATTTTTGAGGCGGTTCTTTTTTGCGGACGACAAGGTCTGGCTCTCCGTGGCCATAGGGACACTGGTCCTGAGGATTTAAGCAAATCCCCTCTGAAAATATTGGTACTTTCAGAGCGCTTCTTCATTTGCGAGCTCATTGTGGAGCTGCATATCTGAAGAACCATTTGGATGTTGCCCCAGTAATACCTCGCATTTGAGCCCATGTACAAAACCAAATTATAGAAATTTGTGGTGAAATTATCAAAGAAAGCCTAGATGCAAAGTAAATGGTGCAGGCCGCTTCTCCATATTTGCTGACGAAACGACGGATATTTCCGGTATCCAACAGTTTACTGTTTGTGCAAGGTACCTAAACAAGGATGCCAACGACATCGAAGGAGTACTTTTAGGTTTTAGCACCGCAAAAGATGCCCTCTCTCATTGCGACTGCAGGTTCTATGTAAATGTGTAGAAACGGCTTCAAATTCTAGCAACCGTTCGAGTGACCACTTCAAGCGCAGATAGTATATTTTTAACATGAGATTAGAAAAAATACTTGCGCTCTACAATGTCTGAGGAACACATGGTTAGGCAGGCAAAGTAATAAGAGAAAACAGAAGAAAGTTAACGGCCTATTTTTGAGGCGGTTCTTTTTTTGCGGACGACAAGGTCTGCCTCGACAAGGATGCCGACGTCCACAGAGATGTCGGCATCAACGTGTCCGAAGTCATTGACCGCTTCACTAAACTTCCCCGCCGAGTGAAGTTTGTCCTTTAGATAGGGAAGCGGCAAAAATCAATGCAAGTAAAGGTTCTGTTCCTTGAGGTCCATAAACGCGTAATTATGAAAACGTGTGACTGTTCATGAGTTTGTAAAACCCCGCAGGGGCGTCTGCGCAAGCAGGCGTTTGGTGAGTTGCGCCACCACGTACCCGAGCACACGAGGGTTGGACCCTCCCGCGTGTAGCCGTGCGCGGCTTAGCCGTGTCCGGGGAAAGGGGGATCCTGGGGGTTGAGCCGATGCCGGGTGCTTGGACCTTTACGGCCCCCCGGCGGAGGCAACACACTCCTTTGGCCTCTGCTTCACGTAGACGGCACCTTCGGACTGACCCCCCGGGGGAAATCGGCAGTCGCCCTTTCCTGTCCTCCTCATCTTCGTCTTTCTCTCTGACTTTCAATCTTTCCTGTCTCCTATCGCTTCCTTTTACTTCTGATTTTCTGGGTGGCAAGGGTTAACCTTGTGTGGGTAGCCAACCTTGGGTATTCCATATTTGGTTATAGTAGTGACGTACAGCTGGCGTCTGCAGGTCTTGTGTTCACAGGCCCTGCAGCGTCCCTTGTTGGGCTCCATGGTGGGTGGCTGGCGTTGCTGCCGAAAACCCGGATATTGTTATGGCTAGCCCTTTTCCACCACTCCCTGATCGCCGTCAAAAAAGAGGGCGCACCGAAGATGTATTCCAGTTCTTTGGACGTCAAAGACAAGATTTCCCACGATTTCATGTCATCCACTCAGAAAAACCAGAAAAACAAGTTCGAACAATCTCCCCTTTTCTTGTTTCGAAATCTCTAACTCAGGCTCTAGGACCAGGCTATAAGGCAACGAGGATGGCAAGTGGTGATCTCCTCTTGGAGCTCCACGATCGCAAACAATATGAAAAGCTCCCGAATCTAGTGTCCTTTGGGGACGTCCAAGTAACAGTAACTCAGCACCGTACTATGAACACTACCCGCGGAGTTGTTTCAGACGAAGATTTGATGGAGCTGACTGAGGCTGAACACTTGGAGGGCTTCAGTGAGCAGAATGTCATCAATGTTAAACGGATTAAGATGAGACGAGACGGCAAGGAAATTCAGACTAAGCACCTTGTGCTCACTTTTGGTTCATGTGATCTGCCCGACTCCATCGAGGCCGGGTACATTAAACTTCGTGTTAGACCATTTGTGCCAAATCCCCTCAGATGTTTCAAATGCCAGCGATTCGGCCACAGTTCGCAAAACTGCCGAGGCCGCCAAACTTGTGCGAAATGCAGTGCACACGAACACACTTCTGAATCTTGTGAAAACTCCCTCCACTGTGTAAACTGTGATGGGGAACATGCCGCATACTCGCGGTCCTGCCCATCCTGGAAAAAAGAAAAGGAAATTGTTACAATTAAAGTCAAACAAAACATTTCGTTTAAAGAGGCACGAAGGCAGGTGTCCTACCTGCCAAAAACCACCTTTGCCGAAGTGGTGCGTCAGGGGGCTGCGCCACAACGGCTTTCGGCGGCTGTCTGGCACACGCGTAGTGAGCCAGCGGTGACGCCATCCGCCCCCTCGGCGGCTGCAGCTAGTGCTGCTCCGCCGTCTCAGAAAAAGGGGCCATCGACCTCCGGGCTGGTGGCCTCCAGGGTCTCGTCCCTCGAGACGAGGCCTTCAACACGAACAAACCGCTCTCAAGAGCGGGTGTCCAGCGCGCCGCAAGAGCCGATGGACACATCATCTAGCCAGACGGCGCAGCCAGCGCCTAAGGAGCGGCGAGAATCTCTCGACCGCTCCAAAAAAGAGAAACCCCGCATTACAGGGCCTCTAAAGGGTTCTGTAAGCTAACTTTCTTTTCTTAAACACACAGCACAAAACTCTTTTTAATATGGGCACTCAAATAATTCATTGGAACGTCAGAGGTCTCCTTCAAAATCTTGACGACGTTAAAGAACTCCTCCGCAAGTTTAGTCCCAGGGTGCTGTGTGTTCAGGAAACACCTCAAACATACACAAACAAATTTCCTCACACAGTATGCTATATTTCGCAAAGACCGCGATGACACTGTTGTGTCATCCGGTGGTGTAGCTATCATAGTCGACAGAGGTGTTGCCTGTAGGGAAATAAAACTTCGTACGCCCCTAGAGGCAGTTGCTGTCCAAGGGGTGCTTTTTTACAAGCTAATCACTATCAGTTCTATATACATCCCTCCAGTTATAACTTAATAAAACCGAATTTCAAAACTATATAGATGAACTTCCGGCTCCATACATTGTTGTCGGAGATTTAAATGCACATAACACTTTGTGGGAGACTCGCGTTGCGATGCGAGAGGTCGCCTAATTGAAAACTTTCTTTTTTCCTCAGGAGCATGTTTGCTTAATAAGAAAGAGCCAACGTACTACAGCGTGGCGTAATACATACTCTATAGATTTAAGTATCGTGTCGAGTGCTAATTCCGTACCTGGAGTGGTCCGTTCTCAAGAACCCCTTGGGAGCGACCACTTCCCAATTATAATAAACTTAACAAAACAAGATATATGATCACCACACATTCCCCGATGGAAGGTTGACACGGGTAACTGGGAACTTTTCGGGAACTTACATATCTAACCACGGATGATATTTCCTCCTTTAATATAGAAGACGCTGTGGACTATAACTGCCTTTATAATTGACGCTGCCACGAAATGCATCCGTCAAACTAACGGACTTGCGAAAAACGTCGCATTCCGTGGTGGAATGAAGAATGTAAACAAGCCCGGAAAAATCAAAACAAGGCTTGGGTACGACTTCGCGACTCACCAACTGCCGAAAACTTGATTACTTTCAAACAAATAAAGTCCCAGGGTAGAAGAACGCGTCGACGAGCTAAAAGGGAGAGTTGGGAAAAGTACATCTCCGGTATAAATTCTTACACTGATGAGACAAAAGTGTGGAATAGAGTAAATAAATTAAAAGGCCGGGAGGTACACCCACTCCCTTAGTCAGTACCCAAGGTGAGAGCCTGGAAGACCAGGCAGACTGTCTGGGCGAACACTTCGAACATGTATCCAGTGCGTCCCATTACACAAAAACATTTCTGAGGATCAAAGAACGCGAAGAGCGCCAGCCCCTTAAACGTAAAGAATCATCGAGTGAGGCCTACAACTATCCATTACTTTAACTGAACTTAAGGCATCCCTCGCTTGCTGCAATAACTCGGCGCCAAGTGGTGATCGTGTCATATATGAAATGATTAAGTACGTACATCTGAAACTCTGAAAAACACTCCTGTATCTTTTCAATGCCATGTGGGCGGATGGGTATATCCCGTCTTCGTGGAAGGAAGCTATAGTCATCCCCGTGCTTAAACAAGGCAAAGACCCATCCCTAGCCAGCAGCTATAGGCCAATAGTGCTAACAAGCTGCCTGTGCAAACTATTTGAAAAAATGATAAACAGGCGCTTAATCTGTTTCCTTGAATATAACAAACTACTAGACCCCTTGCAATGTGGTTTCAGGGAAGGTATGTCCACGACAGACCACCTTGTTCGCATTGAGTCTTATATCAGGGATGCTTTTATACATAAGCAGTTCTGCCTCTCAGTGTTTCTCGACCTAGAAAAAGCTTACGACACGACATGGCGCTACGGCATTCTCCGAGATCTCTCGGCGATGGGTGTCCGTGGCAACCTGTTAAATACAATCGAAAGTTACCTATCTAATCGCACATTCCGCGTAAGAGTGAACAACGCTTTGTCTAAGTCATTCACCAAGAGACCGGTGTGCCAAGGAGGCGTGCTTAGTTGCACACTATTTGTTGTAAAAATGAATTCCCTGCACAAAGTCATTCCACGCACAATGTTTTATTCAATTTATGTCGACGATGTACAAATAGCCTTCAAGTCATGCAATATTGCCATCTGCGAACGACAAGTGCAGCTTGGAATAAACAAATTGTCCGAATGGGCAGACGAAAATGGTTTCAAAGTAAATGCCCAGAAGAGCACGTGCGTACTCTTTACTAACAAGAGAGGCGTAACGCCAGCCCCAAGTATTGCAATCAAAGGAGATGCACTCTCTGTGAGCAGCGAGCACAAGTTTTTAGGAATCATTTTAGATTGTAAACTCACTTTATTCCCATCTTAAGCATCTGAGGGCAAAATGCCTGAAGACAATGAACCTTTTAAAGCTTCTGTCGCGTACGACTTGGGGTAGTGATCGAAAGTGTTTGCTTAACTTGTATAAAAGTCTTGTCCTCTCACGCCTTGATACGGGTCAATAATTTACAATTCTGCAACGCCAAGTGCGTTAAAAATCCTAGACCCCGTCCACCACCTGGGTATCCGTCTCGCGACCGGTGCTTTCAGGACAAGTCCAATCCAGAGCCTCTACGTAGAGTCGAATCAGTGGTCACTTCATCTGCAGCGGTCATACAGCAGTTTTACATATTTTCTGAAGATACAAGAAAACATTGAACATCCTTCTTATTCATTATAAATGACGTGACCGCTGCCACACTCTTCCATAATCGACCTGCAGCGAGAGGGCCGTTCGCTTTGCGTGTGAGGAATCTTAGTGAGGAAATGGGTGTTCCACTGCTTGAGCAATGTCCTATGGCTCCAGCGAAACTGTTGCCGCCGTGGCAGTGGCAGCTCATAGAGTGTGACAATCGTTCGTAGAGGTCACTAAACACGCGCCAGAGGCACACATTAGAATGCATTTCTTAGAGCTCCAATCTAAATACTCGTGTACAGAGTTTTACACAGACGCTTCCAAGTCACATGCCGGGGTAACTTATGCAGCCATCGGTCCATCGTTTTCGGTATCCGGTGTGCTGCACCCGGAGACAAGTATCTTCACGGCTGAGGCCTATGCTATATTATCGGCTGTAAAGTATATAATGAAATCAAAACTTAAAAAGACTATCATATTTACAGACTCGCAAAGTGTTGTGAAAGCATTGCAATCACTCTGTAAACACAAAAACCCTGTACTTAATGAGCTCTATTCCATTCTGTGTAAAGCGTATATATCTAACCAGCATGTGATTATATGCTGGGTGCCAGGCCATAGAGGCATTGAAGGTAATGTTCGAGCAGACCAAATGGCCACATCTGTTATATCTCAGGCTATTAACCCTACAACTGCTGTTCCTTCAACAGATTTGAAGCCTTTCCTGCGAAAGAAACTGCGAAGCCACTGGCAACGCTTGTGGGACGCTGAAATAAATAATAAGCTTCACTCATTAAACCACAGTTAGGTTTCTGGCCTCCCGTAACGAAAACACGACGAACTGATGTCCTATTCTGTCGTCTGAATAGGACATACATATGGTACCCACAATTTTTTGCTTACTGGTAGTGAACCACCAACCTGTGGTAGATGTGGTGAGAGGCTGACTGTTTCCATGTCCTCGTGGAGTGCCGGGAAGCCGAAACAGAAAGGAAGAAATATTTTTCACAAGCGTATCGATATCATGTCCGCTTCACCATTATGTTTCTTGGCGAAGAACCGATTTTTAATGCCAAAGCAGTCGTCGATTTCTTGAACGATGTGGTCCTGCATGTTATTAGCCCAACTAGTTCGTAGCGCATCCTCTCTCCAGAGGATGCCGCTGTGATAGTTTCTTATAGCACATGCCTCCAGGCCCTTGTGGTTCAAGGGCTCTGTCTAATCAGTAGTGCTTTTATAATCACTGCATCTTAAATATTTTAAATATCGTGTCATTCTTTCTCAATGCATTCTTCATTGCATAGTACCTCATTAGTCATTGCCATGATTTTAGTACATGTATATTTTACGCACTTTACAGCGATTATTTTTAGGCCCCTTTACAGCCCCGTCACATCTGCTTCTCAGAATTCATCACTTCACTGCGAACTAACAAACACTGGCATGGCGCTCTTTGGCCATACCTGGCCCTTGCGCCACTAAACCACACACATTCATGAGTTTGTAAAACCGCAGAAATTATCGCCGTTTATTCAAACAGGTAGCATCATGATCAAAGCTATCGTATGAAAACGAAAATTACGAGGACATCAATAACCAATTTTTTTTTTTGCGAGAAAGACTTGCCGTTAAGGCATAATTCTTGATGTGTATATGTGTATTATATGTGTGCTGTGAGGCCTGTGTTGTGTATAATTGAAGCAGTGTTTTGTGGAATCTGTTATCATGTATCCAGCGGTCATAGCTGGTTGTCACACTGTAGCGGAGGCCGGCTTGCAGTAGGAGACACGAGCGTTCCGATTGTAAACCAGTACATGTCCATATTAGATGGTATGCATCTGCTTCCATCACAGGGACGGAGCAGTACGGACACGTAGCACCCAGTGGTAAATGCGACCAGTTCCACCTTGAGATCACAGCCGGTGTAAGGGCCACCCCGGCCCGAAGCCTCCTAAGCACAACTTCTTCCGCCCTAGTAAGGTGAAGGAGGAGGGAGCAGACACACGGGGGGATAAGAGCGCGTGTGTCCTGCCGGAGAAAATTTTTACGGGCTCGGAGTGAGTTAAGGGGTTGAGGTGGGAGGGGAATAGACGGAAGGTCTGGATTAGGAGGGCAATATGCCGGCTGGTCAGCAGCAATGTTGTGAGGGTCGCTGCATGGCCTTGAATCCAGTGTGCCTTGACGCAGTAGCTGTTTTCTATACATAGTGTGTATTGTCTCGCAGTTTCCATCGCCTTGTCAACCTTCTTCAGTTCATGAATAGCCACTAAAATCAGTGAAGATATCTAGTTGTTTGATGGTAGGCAGGTTAGATGTCGCATCTTGCACAGCGTCGTGGATGGCTTGAAGTTCCATTACTAGAGCGCTGGCTTCCGTAGATAAATAGCGCTCGTGGCCGCTGATGAAATTAGGCGTTGTACTGAGGAATGATGTCCTCCCGCCGTCTCGGAGAATAGCAGCATCCGTACAGACTTTGCAGGTGTCAGCGCATGATGCATCGATGATATTGTGGTCGTCAATAATACCTGTTGTATCGCTGCGTCGTAACTTCGTTGGCTTATTAGTTGTGATTTTACCGACCAATTTTTACCGACCTTGTTTATTGAAAGCCCGGCCCTCGCGGCGCTTCCAACAAACACACTCGGATATTGGGTAGTTTAATTGCCGCATCATCTGTGGCTTTCGTTTGGCCTTTTATTTCCTTTTTAGCTACCCGCTCTTACTTTATTTTGAGCCGAAGCCAATACCCTTCCTTAATTTTGGGTGCAGAAAATTTGTCGCCCCTGCAGGCAGTTAAATTACACATTTTAGTACTGATTTGGCATTATTCCTCTATTATATACCATATGGTGCTGTCGCGACCGCCGCATGGCCCAAGTACATATCGAGTTACTTTCAGACATAGCGCAAAAAAGTACGCACAACACACACGAAGACCGGCAGACGCGGACGAGCGCTACTACCAACCGTTTATTTCAGTCAACAAACCCTCCGATTTATAAGGTGAACCACGTACACCAGTGTCACGCCCCTTTCCCATGCGAGGTGATAAAAAGAAATCTAAAAAAGTTAACAGTACTATGTCCCTCAGGTAACAGAGTTCAAATAGTTCAGTTCGGCACTGTGCAAAAGAATTGACGCTTCGTTATACAATATCTGAGTTCTTGTGGATGTAGAATGCTTCTAGAGCCACTCGAGCCGTGTAGTTTGTTGATTTGCCTAAGATAGTGGTCTCATAAAATCGTGCCTCGCAACCACACGTAATGATGTGGGCCACCAAATGTGCATACTTGTCCTTTTTTCCTTAACTTTGAGCGCATGCTCCCTGAGCCGGTCGTTTATGCACCGTTCGGTTTGGCCGATGACACCTTCCCGCACAACAAGGGGACGGAGTATACCACTCCTGTCGCACACCCCACGAAGCGGCTATCTTGGCTTGTTTGGCAACCTCCTTTCCTGTCACCGCAAATTCTAGGGCAGAGCCTGGATAGCTTATTAGGAGCCGTGAAGACCACAGGAATACGATGCCTGTTCGCGACCTTCTTCAGGTTGTGCGAGACCTGATGCATATAAGGCATGGCTACGGGTCTCGCCATCCATCGCTGGGTCGCAGCCCTTTCCGCTCCAGCTCTCTTCTTTACGCTCTGCAGGATAGACTCGGCCACCGGAACAACAAGCAACTCAGGGAATCCCGCTGCTAAAAGGCGACCAATCTGATTGGGAAAGCTATGCTGCATTGAATGCGGGCATGACTTACGGAGCGCAGCATCCAGACATTGTAATGCGATGCCCTTTTTACTATTTAGAGTGAGCAGAGTCAAAAAGCAGGAGACACTTCTTAACCGTGGGAGCTACTCTCAGCAAACATGGCCTACACTAAATTTTAGCCTGAGATTCAGGAATTGTAACCCCTCAGTTCCAAGCAATTCATGAGTGAAACTCAAACCCTGCCGAGCTTGAATAAAACATCTAAAATACTCCCAGGGGCAGTGAAACCGTCCTCTTTCTTTAAAAGAATTAAAAAGTCATCGACATACCTAAGCACTTTGAATACCTTCCCCCCATTAAAAGCCAAATCAAGCGCACTGTCAATATCAGCTAAAAATATGTCGCATAGAATCGGAGTCACGCAAGACCTAATACACATTCCTCTACGTTTCAGAAAAGGCTGCTGGTTAAAAACAATAAATGTTACACTAAGATAAAATTCTAAAAGCGTTAAATTATGAACCGACAAGCAAGGGAAGTTTTGGAAATCGCATTCGCCACTCTGTTCAATGCACTTCCTAACAGCAGCGAAAAGCTCATCTTGAGGTACTGAATAAAACAAGTCCTCAATGTCCACAGACAAGCCATAATCTATACTCTCGTTGTGTTTCACATATTCAGCGACTTCAGATTTCCCACGCGGAGAGGATCCACAACCGTGAGTCACTTAAGGCTCTTCAGTAAAAACTGACTAACCTTCTTTTGCCAAGCCCCCCCCCCCCCCTTCGGTCACAATGGTTCTGAAAGGGACATCTGCCTTATGTGTTGTTGCAGAAAAGAAAACCTTCAGACTGTTCCCCTTACTATTTCTAATAGCACTAGCAAGATCATTCAATTCCAAGTCCTTACAAAATTTGATGAACTTAGTCTTAACCCTCACTGCACTTTTTTTAAACAGCCACAAAGTTCTTGTCCACTGCCGCTTGTTTTTTTTCATTGAACATGCCTTTTGGCATCACAACAAATCCACCTTCCTTGTCAGCTTCTAGGAGAACCAAACTGTTCTTCCAAACTGAAAGTCACTATGCTAGACCAACTAGCCCAACAGGCGGTCCTTCTGGAACATATCACGATTTCTGCGATCATAGTTTTGTTCTTGCCGGGATCGTCTGTCTTTCTATGCGTAAAGCTACTACTATGTGTGACTGTGCAACATGTCTATTTGTCTTGTTTGACGCATTACATACAGTGACGTTTGCTTAAATACGTGGATTTATTGGATACTTATACATATATTTAAACATCTTGTTGCGAGGCTGTGTGTATACAAACAGTGCATTTTGTTACCAGTGACACTTTTGTGCCCTTTATCAACTTTTATCTTCGCATTTGTATATTCCATTCTATTTTCGCATTTCTAATCTACATCTTGCAGAACTCCTGCTTCTTATATGTACTCACTGCTGCGACTATATTATCGGTGTAATTACAATACGCGACCGGTAACAACTGCTCATGCGAAATCTATTGCAACGAAGGACAGCGCCATTGAGGATTTTCCCTGGCAGTTGCATATGTACAGTCACGAGCAAAAGTTTGTGGACCAAAGGTATGGTATGATGGTATGATAAAGCTTTATTACGGTCCCTCGGAACGCGCGTCAGCACGTAGCGGGCCGCTCCCACGTCGGTACAGAAAGGCCGAGCCTCTCTGCTGCCACGATTTAATTTTTTTCCTTCGCAGCCTGGGCATTCCGGCTGAAATCAAGAGCGCAAGCCTATGTGCGCGTGATGGACCAATACAAACGTATTAAGCCAATTCGGGGCCGTGCAGCTGCGCTTGAATATATTTAAATTTTTTGCTGATGCCATGGTCTCCAAACTTCTGCTCGCGACTGTACAAAAAAGTAAACAAGGTTCTTTAATGACAAAGATTTATCAAAATATTTGTGCCCAACTTGTTCTTTTCATGGCCTTTACGTTTTTCGCACCAGCTGTATGCACTGCTTTGCTGGTTTGGAATTCTATGATATTCTAATGTTCTAAAGTTTGTGTGATATTTTCTTTACTGATTAAATAGACAAAAAAACGCGGAAGCTTTGATATCACTTATTTCTGCCACAATTTTTGGGACATACGAATATATTCTTTTATGAAAAAATACATATTTTACTTGACAGTGGGTGGCACTCAGTAGTTCATTTGCAGCCTCTAATATACAATGACATTGGCATTGGAAATGCAGTTATTATTCATGTATTTGATCCCTCGACCAATTCTATAAGGGTGAGGCCGCGCTGCAACGTGAGCCCCCCGTTCTCCGAACAAAATTTCTGGCTATGCCACTGTGCAGTGAAGCAGGTATTTCAACACTGACCAGTTACAGATGATTTTCTGCATTTACATTCGTCGCTTACCAAGAGCTTAGAAAAGGTGTTCGGCTGAAATGTAGCAAATTGTCTTTACAAAGCCACTAATTTACTTTGTTCACAGGAACCTCCCTGAGAAAACTGACGTCAATCCGAGCTTTTGTTGACGTGATTTTACTCTTTGCGGTGTCGACCATTTTCGTTATGGCGCGGTTTCGCCAAGGTCACTGCCAATGGCACCGAAAATATAGCCATGCACCTAAGGCTTTCGCCTTCGAAAAACAGAAATTCCGTGGAAGTGAACATAACTCGATCAGGCACCTGTACGCAAATGCGCAAATGGACTCGTAAACTGAGGCCAACCGAGATTAAGGGTGTCAATCATGCGAATGCATATCCTGAAACATGCGCCCATCGCGACCATTTAGCAAGCTTACATTATGATTTTAGAATCAGCTTTCGAGAATTGAAGCGAGAAAAGGGCATTTTTGCTTTTTTGATGCGATCAGACAAAAAGTTGGACGAGGGGGGGGGGGGCGGAGGCCGCTCTTTCAAGATTCTGCACCCGCTTTCTCGAAGCGGGGCGGAGCCTCTAAACGACTATCAATAGCAGCAAAACTGCTGATTCACAGTAGACTAGCAGGCCGCTCGTCTTATACGCGTGGCGGTTATCAGATCAGTTATTCCTGATTCGCGCTCGTCCATGCTCGACGGTGAAAGCTGTTGGCGTGGTCCTTTTTTATTTTTATTTTATTGTTAAAACGTGTATTCTGTTATCGTCCAGTACACTTCGTGCGTCATCGCGCGAATTTCTAATCTTAAAGGTCCGTACGCCACGTGGTGTAAAAGCTGTGAACTAAAGGCGATGTCCGGAATCGCTGGGGTTGTTTAACGAGGATTAACAGACAACAAAGAAAAACCATGGGACCACTTTGGTATCTGTGTCACTTGCATCTTGCGAAAATCAAGCATAACGGCAGCTTACAGCCTACAATCAGTGACAGGGTGTCCGTGTATATTGTCATGCGAACGAATAGAAAACTCAGGAAACTGTTAAAGTAAAACACAAATAAAAGCGCGGTCGTTAGCAGTACAGAACATCCTGTTTTTTTTTCACCCGCCTTTTACTGCGACGTCCACCGATCTCACAAGTTACACATTTTGATGACGTTTGCACTACAGTGGCATATGCACGTTTCACGCAAAACACATAAAACATCAACGGTGCAGTTCATTGTTACAGCTTGAGTTGAGTCAATATTTCACTTCCGGCCTCAGTAACCAATATATTCGAGTTGCCTGTAAGTTGTAAGCAACTGTCCTGCAGCCGGAAGACCGATAGCTTTCGATTAGCTCACCTTTTTTCAAGAAATATAACTTACATTGCAGCACCCGCGATGTCTCAGGCAATAGTGCTGCCGGGAAAGCCCTTCATGCTGAAAATTTCAGAGGCAAGGCAAGAAATCTTTCTGAGTTCCGCTGGGCTAAAGCACATTTCTTTATATACATGTACAGGGTCGACCACATCTAAGGTGAACACCTCATTTGTATTCAAGTCGGTAAAACTAAGGTATTTATTCTACTTCACGAGTGAAATGTTCGTTATACGATGTGTAATCATGGTGTCGATAAACACAATAATGATTTTTTGATTTATATACTGAAAATCAGCTTGTATGATGACTTGAATACTAATGAGGTGTTCACCTTACACTCTTAGCACGGTAACGTTTACTAAAGGGGTATATTCTCACAAATTTGTGCACCTATAAAAAAAAGTTACATAGTAACCTTATTTAAGTAACCTTTATTGAAGGGTACACTCTCACCAACGTGAACCTATAAAATAAAAGGCTACGTGTACCTACTAAAAGTTACTATATAGTAACCTTTAGTATAGGTACGCGTAGCCTTTTTGTATGTAACCTTTCGTATAGGCATAGTCTTGCAAGGCTTCGCACGTGCGTCCTTCTGTGCATGTACATGAATTTAGGACATTGATTCTTCGGCCAACCACCAAACTTCAACGCAATGCACTAGCGTAACTCACTGAACAGAACTTAATAAAAATTCTCCTTCAAATGATCGGCCGAATTTCTACAACTTTCGGTTACCAACGGCAGGAGGATGCACTCTTCTGAAAATATAGGTTTAAGGCACTTAGTCCTAACTTCTCGGCTGCGTTATATTTGCGCTTTGGTCAAGGTTAAATCACTGCTATAACTTAGCAGGCAATTTACGACTAAGCGTGCTAAAAGCTTATGTCATCGGAAAAAGGTATCCTTTCGACGCAGCTAACGAAAAGTTGTTGAAATTCGGCTGATCTTCCGAAATACACTTTTTCTGTAGCTCTCAGTGAGTTACGCTAGTGCCCTGCAGTGAAGTTCAAGGATGGCTGAAGGAGCAATGCACAAAATTCATCTGCGTGCGCAAAAGGACGTGCGGGTGAAAACGTGCAAGACTGGATGCCTATACGAAAGATTACAGAAAAAAATGTTCCTAAATATGGCCGCAGGGGTTATGCCCTAATTTAGACATGACTCATGTCTAAAACCAAAAAATATTCAGGTTTTAAGACAAAATGACATTTTATGCTGAAAACTTCATAATGGCGACAGACAGCATTTTGCGCGATACTCACCATTTGGGAAGAAAATTTTACTAATTAGCTTTTTCATTCTTTGGGCACATATTATTGCATATTGAAGGCTGCCACTACTGAAGCATACCGATTTGCCATAATTGTGCCTGGCACCAATTTCGAGAAATTGAATCTGCAATGAAGTGCGTTGCGTTTTCAGTATTCTTTGCACAACTGCAGCAAAATTCTGTAAATATCTCAGTTGGAACAGCAATGCATTTATGGCATGTTTGCTGCAAAATTCTGTAAATATCTCAACTGGAACAGCAATGCATTTATGGGAGTTCACAGTATGTGTTTTTGAGATATTCTGTGGCAGAATGCTTCTCAGCAACGGATATGGCGCTGTGATTGAACCAGCTCTGCTGTTAACCACGATTGTTTATTTACATGCTAATCAGTCAAACATTGGCGCCATCGTACTAATGATTATTATTGAAATTCTGTTGCGATTATAAAACTTGTTCAGCAGAAATCAACATTTCGTATGAAATTATCTTTTTTTTTAATATTCATGGACAGACTGGTTAACAACGTATAAACCTTTGCCACTGCTATTTTACAGCGCAGGTCATTTACACAAGCAGCTTGCAGGAATTAGTATAGAATGCACAATGCATCAAGACAGTGTACGTTTTGAAATAAGCTGGCACATAATTGGTAATTTTGGATTAAATGTGCAAGACACAAAATAATTTATGAAATACACAGTATGTTGCTTTTGTATTCTGGTGAAGGCATTGTATAAAGTTCGTCCCCCACATTTTTCTTTGCTGGGACCATGTTAAAAGTTTTTGCAAAAAGTATCATGCGTCATCACATGATAATGAGAGATTTCTAATAATTATTTTGCACGAGTGGAAAGCACATCTGAAAAGGCGGCATAATTCAGAATGAATACGCATTTCTGCATGCAACATTTTGTATCGAAAAAAAAGTATATCGGTATGACACGGCAAGCACCCAGATTCTGAAAATGATGTGAGTAGCAGCTGTGAGAAGGAAAGCTGACACAAAACATTTAGTGAAATGTCATGTTTACTTTATTGCATATACAAAACAAGGTAACTCAAAGTTCCCCCTTCACAAGCAAAATTACATTTTTCCTTGGTCTGTTTTCTTCTCCACGGCATGAAGCAGTAATGAAAAAAACCTTGAGTACAGCGCTGCTGCATCACAAATTTCTACAGCATCAGAGAATAGGGCAAAAAAAGAAAAGGAGAAATGTTGAAGGTTCGTGTACAATATGTTAAAATACAAATACATATAAGTTTTAGACTTCCACGAGAGGGCCGATCATCCCTGTTTCGAGCACAATCATGTCTCTTGCTGTTAGTATGTCAGTTGCTAATTTTCAGATCTCTTGACGTTTTGTAGTGGGCCTACAACGACAGAAACAATAATATTACAATCTCATAGTATGTGTTAGCGTCGCATGCCCAAACAACAGCTATTAACATGTAATGAAAGAGACACAAATAAACACAAACAGATGAAAAACTACCACAGAACAAATAATTAAAACGCCTAAGGTGAATATACTCTTCTGTCTAGGATAATGTCGGTAAGAATAAAAAGTAAAGATTACAAAACTGAACGAAAATGAATTCTCAAGTCAGTTAGCGTACTCCCCTCCAGTACAAGTACAAAAAACAACACCGCAATAATGTGACAGTTACAGTCAAAATGCAATATCAAGTGATTACAAACTGAATATCGCACAAAACCAGTTCCGTGCATGAGGTCAATGTTGTGCGTCCGCACAAAGTGCAAATAACTTGAGATTTAAGAATAACCAACACGGTGACTGATAGTGATAAAAAATATTAAAACAACAGTGTTTATGAAGCAAGCAAGTAGTTCACTTAATAAAACTGAAACAGTGCGAGCATGGCAAGAATTGACGGTGAAATCTACGACAGACACACACCAGCAAATAGATAGTTGAACAGGAGCATTGCTTACACTAGGTCACATTATTGCTGTCTTCGGCATTCATACAGCAGTCACAACACAAACGATGCTCACCACTCTCCAGGTAAGCGAAGACCTTTACATTGGCCATCGGCAATGCGTTCTCGCGCAGCGGCCACGCAGCACGCCAAACATGTCCGTGCTCCACGTCCGGCGTCACGGCTTCTTTTCAGCGGCGCGAGCTTTAGGAGTCCTTTTGGTAACTGTTACACTCGTCACGGTGACTCAGACACACAATACGCTTGGTAAGCGCACGCCACCAAATCGGAGAGCGTAAAACGTGGGTAAAGCGATGAAACAAAGCGCGACACGACCGTTTTAAAACGACACACGGCCATACTCTTCCGGGCATGCATCGCGGAGCTGCGCAATGAAGAGGAGATATGACGGCGCTCATGTGTGGCTGAGGTGAAGCGTTTGATTATGCCCCGCATCTAGCGCAACTAAATATAATACTCAAACTACAGTTCCGTCAAAGTATCACAGGACATATAATCAAGATGCTAATATTCTAATGTTTCAGGATGTTGCTTTTCGTTTGTATTGTATGTTTCTCCCTGCTCATTTGGCCGGCCGCCATTGTGGCCTCCCACCGTGAGCGCACGTCATCTCTCTACGAGACTCACTGGAGCGGCTGTCGCCTGCTGTCTGTGAATGTAGCGCGTCTTTCTCGCGTGTTAGTGAGCGGGCAAAATTGGTGCGTGTCTGGCGTTCTCTAATGAACCCAACATTTGCTGTAATTTAGGAACACTCCCTCTTATACATCAAAATACAAAGAAGAAAGAAAGGAAGAAAAAGAAAGCGCCGGTGGCAAAACATTCAGTTGCAATGTACAAGTAAGTCTGATTACGAAGCATCTTTCTCGCCCTGCAGATTAGTATTCGGCCAGCTCGAAGCTTTGATTCTGTCGTCGTCGAGCTTTTAGACTACTCTAGCGTGCGCCCACGTGCGGCTTCAGTGTGCGCCCGCTATTAGTGGGGTGTCGCGTTTCAGGAGAATATAAACAAACGCGGAATATAAGGTGCATTGATGCACAAGGGAAAAAAAAGAATATTGGGTACAAATAGATATTCAATCACCATAAGGCATCTGCTTTCAGGTTTTGTGCAGCGCACAAGTCTGTGTTTTATACCACAGCTTAAAATGCTGTATCGTAGCGGGGGCTTTCCATCACATTGAAACGTGTTAGTGATGATTACATGCCACAAAATCGTTTGCCACAATATTCTCGGTGTATGTATGTCACTGTTTCTCGTGGCTTCCTTTAGATTATAATGTGCACGTATGCAGAAGAGATCAGTGACGAATGAATTGCTGCTGTTCTCTTGAGCATACGCTCGTGCAAGATTATTTTTTTTTTACATGCGAAACTGAAGAACCTAGTGGTATCATAAAATATTAATCTAGTCAAACCAGCGTCATTCCCTTGGGCGCACAAACATATCGTATAGGTTAGTCCCGGCTAAAAACACAACATCAGGATAGCAATACGACACAATAATAAAACTTCCAATCATACAGTAGGTCCCCTAAGCCACAAATGGCAAATCCTTTAGAAGTTACAATCTAAAGGTTACAAGACATTTGGCGTTGCAGTAACCTTTAAGATATACGCTTCGCCACATGTAACCTCTAGCCCGCGACGGAAATTCACGAAAACACAAGATCAAGTTTTTTTAGTCACGAGTAACCTTTATGTTATACGTTACTTGCAATTATAGGTTACCATAAAACGTTACCGTGCTAAGAGTGTTAGATGTGGTCGACCCTGTACATGCTACGCGCAACAGCAGTTTAGCAAGCCGCTCGCTCAAGTTCTACTTTGTAAATTCCGTGGCAGTGAAAAGGAATATCAAGTTTCTGCGACTGATATTGAAGTATCATTCTGGGTTGTGTCATCAACATGCGAGAACTCCTTCGGTTTGCCAAAACCGATCCGTCACCCACGCCGTGGTATTGCGCACGCCAGGGTCCGGGCATCTCTATTTTATTCGCTCTCATATTTTTTTTTTTGTCTAGAAGGCTCCCTAACCTACCAAAACAGGGTTCTCCAAGGCCCTCGGCCGTCATAGCACGTTGAAATATAGAAGGCGGAGAAGCGGTGCTAAACAGGCAGTAGAAGGGAAGCAGGGAAAGGAAAGAGAGATTAGACGTCCTATAATAACCGGTTTCAGAAAATTAGGACTGACAACTCCCGCGTGATCACTATGAAGATTCGTTGCTCACTTGCGTGTTGCCAAGGAATGCGAAACAGTCAAGCGTTGACCAGCGACAAGACTGCATTGATAGCATAGCAGATAGCAGATCTGGACAGCAGATAGTAAAGGAAAATAAACAACTTGAAATTTGATTGACTTATCAATAAATTTGCCGTGGTTGAACGCGGTTAAACCAAGTTTGTCAAGCGATAGCACGATTTTGCTTGCTTTGGGAAAAGACACAGACGCTGCTCGGCGCGGTAGCAGCAGTGAGCGAATTGACCTTCATGCTGCGTATCGCTTCAACGGGAACTAAGCGTCGAAAGCACAGCCAATATGAAGCTACCAACACTAAGCGCACTTTGTACACATCGCAGATCGCTTTGAAGATGAGGCCCGCGTGACCGCGCATTTTGTCCACATCGTAGATTGCTTTCAAGGTACGGGCGCCCATGCGGCGTACGCAGCAGCCGCAGGTAGTGGCAGGCTAAGTCCCAGTTTGACCTTGGCTGAGCTTGAAGGTCAGAGTTACAGAACCAGGTGTTGTCTGACTCTGTACCTGGAGTAGTAGAGCTACCACTCAGAGTTTGTTTTCATTATCAGAGTTTGTTTTCCATTATCACATTCAGACTGTTAACACGCCTGTGCTGTGGGCAATTTAAAACTATACCTTCAACAATGCTAAGGAAGACGTCTAAACAGAATAAAAATAAGGAATGTACAAATTTACTATTTTGTTTTATTTTCATTTGCTGTAACCCACTCCCCTCTTTAATACCTTTGGCCCTTAGGGTAATAAATAAATAAATAATTAAATAAATATATAAATGCTTGAGATTTAGAACACTAATCACGTAGTCTCTGCAATGGCACTTGAATTCGATTCTCTAATTCACAATATGAAAATGTCGAACGTGCGTTCCTTTCAAATATTTGAGTCCCATGGGAGAGAAAAACCATTATGTGGAAATGGTTACGAACTATTCCTCTGTGGGGAGCTGCAGTTAGTGCATGGAGATACCATCATCTGAGTAAATGCACTGGACAATCGATTCGATAAATTATTTGCAGTAATATAAGAATAAATTTGCAGTAATTTATTAAGAATGGTTAGCTTTCAGGCAACCTGTATGAAAGTTTGTTGTCACGATTTTCCTTTGTTTTCCCAGTCGCACTATGCTTGCGTCCGTTTAGAAAAATGTATGGTGCTGTAGCATCAACGTCCTGTCATTTAACGAAAACAATGTACGTGCATCTGGTAACCTAATGCTCGCTGCTTTCATTAGTGTCATTGTCCTGGCAAAAGTTGCAAGTGTTGGTAATTAAGGAACTGCGGAGTAGTCCAGAGGTCGATTGCCGACTGTATTACATGCATTAGTCACGTAAGTCACGTATTGGATATGCGTATATTTTTTGCCGAACCACCTCCACGCAAACTGGATATTTTGTGGAAAAGTAAATAAATATTTAATTTTTTGATTAGCGCAAGCTATTTATCTCGATTCGTGTTGGATAATCAAATCTTAAGTAACCTAAATAAAATAAGCTTGACATTAGGAACAAATAATACAAATTGTTCACAAGATACTATTATAGATACTTGAATGTTTTGGTTTTAGAGGCCCTTACATAACATTCCTTGAAAACTATTTTCGCGACGGAGTACAGTGCGTAAAAATCGACAGTGAGTGTAGCGAATCGCTACGCCTTAGCTAGGGAGTACCCCAAGGTTCAGTTTTTGCACCACAATTGTTTAACCTGTACCCAAATGACCTCGCCAGTCTCTCTTTCACATCGAAGGTATTTCTTTATGCTGATGAAACCGCAATTGTATTACCATGTACAAGCTTTTATGAAGGGGTCCGCATTCTACTAAAGGATACTGAATGCGGTTTAGATTTTGGTTTGCCTGGAACCAAATACACATAAAATAAATCTAAAACAAACTCCTCAGGCTTTCATAGACCATATAATACAATTACGGCATCTGAATCTTTTTTTCTGCACGATAGTACACGCAATGTTCGCTCATGCCCAGCGCTAAAACCAGTCTCAAGTTTAAAATACTTCGGTTAGTATATGGATGACACGTTATCTTGTGGCGCACACATCGAATTTCTAAGCGTCTAAGCACACATCGAAGCGTCTAAGACATGTCTGTGCCTACTTCTATGCCTTGCGATCTGTATGCGATGTGTCTGGTATATGCATGGTTTACAATGGTGTCGGTGAATCAGTTATGCGATATGGTTTAACAGTTTATGGACAAGCTTCTCGCTACAAATTAAGGACATTGAATAATATTCTTTATTAAATTGCAGCACATTTATTCTACAGCACGCAGTACCACGATGAAAAAAATTTAAGGACACTTTGTAAATGCCAAAGTGTGTCATTTCTTTTTTGTTATTGTGGAGAGAGTGAGAGGGGGAGAGGCCACAGCTGGCACCGTTCCACGGAACAGAGGACGGTCGGACGCAGCCGCTGCGCCATCACGTAATTGCTGAGAGAGGGTAAGGGGGAGAGGCCACAGCTGTGGCGGCGCAAATGTTGCTATGCATCTCTGTGTAATCACGTGATTGCTGAGAGAGTGTGAGGGGGAAGGCCACAGCTGGAACCGTTCCAGGGCACGGACGGACGGACGGTCAAACGCTGTGAGTATGAGCCATTAAAGGATTTCGCCTTAAAAACTATGTGACTATTATAAGCCGTTTCAGCATGCTTGATGTTAGCAGACAATATATTCTCGCTGTCGTTCAAGGAAACTACATTTCTACTGCTTTTAAATCTTATAGTCTTAAAACACGCCCCGTCAGAAGAATATAGCATTATGAGTGCCCCGGATTTTTAAGAAATATGGCCGAAGAACTCGCACTTTTTATATTCTATCTGAATTTAATAAACTTCATACTGTGCCTCCCCATTCACCACCGTGTAACAGGGAAACGTTCCTGGGAACTTGGGTGCAACCCACACATTTATAAACGCAGCCTTTTATTGTCATCGAGGCGGTTCTTGCTCTTGTTCTCTGCGTTCGCCTACACTTTCCTGCGCGCATTTTATAAGCTTTGCATAAGAGTTTATTGCATAAGCGTGTATAACCATTATGTTTTTATTCAGTCTTTTTTATTGATGTAATTATGTATTTATTATTTTTATTTTGCTGGATCAATGGACTCCTCTGCCGACACTGCCCATTCACGCACACAACGCACATGGCTTAAGCGGGCTGAATATATCTATGATATAGACGAGGCAACCTAAAGATTTCCGGTGCGACACAAGCGCCGCTTGTGTCGCCCCTAGCGGACCAATGAGAGTGTCTAAGGTCGTGCCTGTGCCAGCGCGCGCTGGTGTTACGTACGGCACGAGCGCTCGTGGGCGTTGTTTTCGCGATGGCGAGCGCGACGTCATCAACCACGAGAGGTGGCACGCCATGCTGCTGTGTTGGTGTTTGCCACACAGCCTCCAAAACACGAAAGGTCGAAAGCACCCTTGAAGCTCTACATATTTCCTGGGAGGAGGTACGAGAAGAACAGACTACAAGCATGGATAACTGCAATGCGCCGAGTCAAGTAAGTCGCATTCGCGTGCAATATCCCGGCCGCTCGATAAAAACGCAATAGTGATATTGCCACGCGTCTACAAAAGGGGGCTGACGACGTTTAATGAGAGCGGCTGGGCTCTGGAGAAAACGGCGGCGAGAGCTAGCAATCGAGCGGGGCGGTTAGCACGCGCACTTTTTTCTTCTTGCTGCGCTCTGCGCTTGCCCTATTCCCACTACTACAGGTGACAATATGCCTGTATTTAACGCACCGTCGTTTGTTTACTCATGTCATATAGTTGAATCGTACAGTGTCATCCGCCATGTTAGCTTGGCGGTAAATGCATACGTGTTGCGCCGCTGCTCGACGACGCGAGCTCGATTCACGGCCGCGGTTAGATGGGGGCGAAATGCAAGAATGAACACCCTTTTTACCGTGTACTTTGATTTTTGTGCGCGCTAGAGAACCTACGGTGGTCAAAATTATTCTTGAGACCCCCCATTACAGCCTGCCTCATAATGACTTCATGGTCGGTAAGCGGCAGATCGGAAAGCAGCCCATCGAGACGTGCGCGTTATGTTTGTAGCTTGGCCACGCTTTCTAGGTTCGCAATATCCGAGCATCCTTTAAGATAACTGCCACCTTGCACGTTTCGTGTAATTGCCGGCCATCGGTGCGAGCTTACTTTGGCTGCGGCGGGGGCATTCGCCCGACGACAAACTATAGATTTGCTTTGATGAGGCATGTATTGGTAATACCTGCGCTCGTGCTGCTGGTCCCAGGGTGATTCTCGTTCGTATAGTGCCATGCTTGTTGATGCCTAATGCATCTGTTTTGTGCTAACAGTGCTGATGCCACTCCCTGGAAGCCGAAATGAGAGCAGCTGTGCGCGCGCCCAGCTACCAACGAAACCAATGGCAATCGTCACCGTCTCTGCACATCTCTGCAAGCATGCATGACCGCTTTGTGACTGTATCATGGAGAAATAAAAGTGACTAAATTACTGAACTCGGTGTATAACTCCAACTCGACGTCATATACGATCTTGTCGGACACCTGCGACAGGCACTTGGCTTTCACTGTCACATCACCGTAGACAATTTGTTCAACAGCATATGCGTGGAAGCGTACGCTCCCCTTTCTTGAGGTTGCGGCCATGAAAAAAGCTGTTGGCGTCGGCAACCTTCTTGAAACTGCATTGCAATTTTTGCATCGCTGTTCCAAAAGTAGGCGATCTGCTGTCGTCGAAAAAGGAGCGCCGTGAGCACGAGCAGCGAAGGAAAGCGCGGGCGAAACTCAGAAAACAAAGTGGAGACTGCGCCACGGCGTGGCCGCGCTGCTTGACATTTCCACATTGGGGGCGCTGTCAGGAGGCACAGTAGCGCCGCCTGGCGATCGTTTTCTTTTCTATGAACCTTAATACTGAATAAAGAAATTGCGTAGCTTGCACTGGAGGTGCAATGCTAAAGCGACAGCGGAGCTGATGGGCACCTACCCAGTCTTGGCCTTTGGAAAGGCTAAGCATTACCAAGTCATCCCCTGCATTTCCCGCAATTTATAGATAATTGATCAATTATCGATTATCTATTTAATAGCTATCGATTGGCTATCGCAAGGTGTTGGCCACGTATTTGGGCTAGGCTAAGTACTACCAAGTCATCCCCAGCATTTTCCGGAATTTATTGATAATTGATCGATTATCAATTAGCCGTTGATTGGCTATTCATAACAGACTAAGCTTAAGGTATGAGGCCAAGTGCTGGGAAAAAAAGTTTAAAAAAGGACAAACAATACAAATTATTGGTCTGCGTCATAAAGCACACTTTTTAGGCCCATGTGAGCCTTTTAAAGTAGGCATTATTTTTTCAACATTTTTATTATTTGAAAAACTAAATAAATGTGGGTCTCACGCCAACAGTCATAACTCTAATTTAACTCGATAAAAAACCCAATTTTTGGCAGTAGTATAGGGGAGGCTTTGATCTGTGCAATGAACCAAAATTTCTGAGATCAGATGAATTCTCGAAGCATAGTGATGAAATAACCAAAAACATGTGTGCTTCCATTGGGTGTGCCTTCGTGTAAAAGGCACTCATATCAAAACTTGTAGCATGATTTTACTTGAAGTTCCTTGCGCACCCAATAATGTCAAAAAAATTGTGCCAAGTTTCCAAAAAATCTGTATTAGGGAAAAAGTTATAAATGTTCGCTTTTGAAGAAATCGCAAAAAGATGGATTCTGAGAAAATCAACAAGAATATTTCAAAGCATAGCGCTTACATTCGTGACGTCACCAGCCTCTACCTTTATAAAGTCTCTACCAGACCCGAGGATTTTCAGTGGGCACGGCGAAAGCGCTTGGCGCAGGTCATTCACCATGCGATGCGTTTTCTTCGTACGGGTTGGTCACAACTGTTCATTACGTAGTGATAATCAATTTTTAGTGGTTCTGCCGTGCCCCAAACTTTTTATAAGTATAGCTTATGATTGTTTTTGTTCTTGCAAATTGATGATGTGTGGCGACGTCAAGGAAAACCCTGGGCCAACTGTTGAAGAAATGCTTAAATCATTGATGGATGGACAACCGGCAATAAGAAATGATATATCGACCTGAAAAACTTGCCTTGAAAGTACGGAAAAAGCTCTCGTTAGTTTTGAGAAGCGTTTCACTCAGTTGGAAGAACACGTAAAAACAAATACGAGCGCAGCTGCTGACTTGGTTGCAACTGTAGGCAAAATGGAAGAGACACTCAAATCACAGCAAGCCAAACTGATCGACCTGGAAGATCGCAACAGGCGGTCAAATCTGATAGTTTTTGGCATTCTAGAAATTCCCAATAAACCGCATCATTCTTACGCGAAAAAGTTATAAACAAAGTGTTTCTGGAAAAAATGGGCTTGAGCTGTACGTCGGTGGCTAGAATACATAGGCTAGGGAAGAGTTCTGAGGGCAAGCCAATTATCGTGTATTTTCAGACTAGCGGAAAAACATTCACTCATGCAAAATGCACGCAAGCTAAAAGGGACAAATATTTCTATCCAGGGTGATTACTGCGCAGACAGGCGGCGGAAACGCAAGTTGCTTTGGAATATTGCGAAGGCCGATAAAGATAGCGGAAACAGGGTCCAGCTGATACACGACAAGCACCGAATTGATGACCAGTACTTTTCTTGGGATGACGCCTAGAACTCCCGCAAAAAGATTTCTGCAACTGGCAGCTCACGGCGCCGCAAACAAAAATTTGGAACGAACTGCTCAGCGACCGAAAGCTAGCGCTTGCAGGTAGATCAGCTCCGGCTAGTTTCGTTCAATGCCACAAGTATTGTAAATAAACGGATAAGTTAGAATATTTGCTTTTGTTATATGATCCCCATGTTTGCGTCATTTCCGAAACTTGGTTGCATGAAGCCATTCGCGACGATGAAATCGTTGTACCAAACTATCGCCTGTATAAAAAATTTGCCGCGTATCTGCGTGCTTCGCTGCAAATGTCGAAAGACGATAGTCTTCTGCCGGCCGTACTACATGAGTGCTGGTCTGATCCGCGGCCACCCGTGATGCTGTTCTCGTACCATTTCCGTCCTGGCATGAAGGTTTGTTTGAACAAATTTCATTTTACCGCATTATTTCATCAAGCGGCCATTTATGTTTTGCCCTGCCTCAGATAGTGCTTCCTTTATGTTGAATCGGCCGCATCTGGCTGGCATTGATAAAATTGAGGAGGCGCTGCGTGAGACATGGACGCCATCTGGCAATACATCGGGAAACATGAGCTTGTGCAGAGGGTTTCCTTCCTCCATGGCAGAGGGCGCTCGACGGCGCGCAGTCGGGGAACGTCGTTCGTCGGCGCGCATAGCATGGCATTTTCAGCGCAGCTTAAGAAACTAGGGTCTTTAGAGTTACGTATCTATGTATTTCTATTAAAGGAACACACCTCCTAATACTTACCTAGTGATGTTGCGCCTCAGATATGCGTAATATTTACTTTGTGATCGATAACGTTCACAAGTATGAACAGCCATACCAGTTTAAGTAGTGTGGGCGGTAAGCAAGTGGTCCAACTTTGGCCGGGTGGCTGAATCGGGTGACAGACAGACAAACAGACAGAGACAGACGACAGACGACAGACAGACCAGACAATTTTCAGCGTTGAAGTTCCCCAAGAAAGACTATCGTCTTTAAAAAGATAGGGGTTCTCGCGGTGGCGGCATTGCGGTCGTAACGAAGATCGATGTTTATGTAACGGTTGCAGATCAAATCATGGGACACGAAAGTTTGTTCTTATGGGTGTCTATCTGGGGACTGTTGTTTTTATTGTATTCTGTATATCGAGCTCCAGGTGCCGATGACTCAGATATGCATAAATTGTATGATAACCTTTTAAGACTGAGAGGAAAAAACTTGATAATAACAGGTGATTTTAACCTGCCATGTTTAAACTGGAATCACTTAAATTATGGTTCGTCGGTTTCCGGTGACTTGGCGATAGACATTATGCACAATCTTAGCCTGCAGCAGGTTAATAATGATACCCGGGAAAATATTGTTCTGGATCTTCTACTCCTGAGCGAGATATTTTTTGGGGGAACAGCAGTGGTCGAGCCTGGCATATCCGATCACAAGATCATATCTTTTTGCTGGGATGTTCCACCGGAAATGCACCAAAGTCATAGAACCGTAAAAACAGAGACTTCACTAAGGCCGATGATGCAGCAGCAGTCATATATTATCTAGATACGCATCTTAAGATAAGTCATAATAATGTTGAGCTCTCGTGGCAACGATTTCAGGATACTGTAAAGGACTGCACAGAACAGTTTGTACCAATTAAAAGCTGTTCGAAAACAACGGCTGAATCCCTGGATAAATCGGGAAATGATCCAAACCAAGCGTAAAATTAAATGATTGAGAAAGAGGAAAAAAGCGACGACCCCTCAAATTGAGCATCTGAAACAAGAATTACTGATAAAGGTAAATTCAGCCAGAGATAGGTTTTACAGCACGAATATTGAAAATTTCTTTCTAGTGATCCGAAAAAGTTTTGGTTAAACCTAAGCCAAAGGAAACAGCAGATAGATGGCATTAAAGTTAATGGAATTGAAATAGAGAATGCGCACAGCATTGCAGTACATTTCAATGTCTATTTTCAAAGTGTGTTTGCAGATCAAGATCAGACTGAGCTTGCAAGCACATATAGCCCGTCGGTAGATGACATTTTAATCACTCGCGAGGGTGTCCTGGAGCTGCTCCTAAATATAAATATGAAAAAATCTCCTGGTCCTCATAAAATTCGTAATGCTTTCTTGAGGCGATATGCCGAACAAATATCAGAATTTATTTCCGATTTTTTTTCAGTTAACCTTAAAATTCGGAGAAATACCAACAGACTGGCGCAAAGCGTGGGTTGTGCCGGTACACGAGAAGGGAGACTATCTCACAGTTTCAAACTACCGGCCTGTATCTATTACTAGCACGAGTTGCAAGCTATTGGAACATATTGTCGCTGGTTTCATACAAGGGTTCTTGAAAGATCATAACATACTATCACCTTTTCAGCACGGTTTCAGAAAAGGATTCTCCACGGTGGCTCAACTAGTAACAACCATACATGAACTTTTCCAAATACTTGATTTATCCGGACAAATAGATGTGCTTTTTCTGGACTTTAGCAAAGCATTCGATAGGGTTCCCCGTAGTAAGTTAATATATAAATTAGAAAAAATTTAACTTCCTTTAGGTATTGTACAGTGGATTTGCGCGTACCTGAAAGATAGGGAACAGTTTGCTGAAGTTAGAAATTGTAGTTCTAGTGCCCGTCAGGTCACCTCAGGAGTTCCACATGTCAGTGTGTTAGGGCCTTTGTTATTTTTAATTTATGTCTATGATATGATTGACGTTATTCCGTCTAATATGTCCATTCGGTTATACGCTGATGACAGTGTTATTTTCCAGAAAATTGTGTCCCATGATGATGATGATGTGTTACAGAGATGCCTTGTAGCAATCTCTGACTGGTGTTCGAACTGGGAAATGCAGCTCAATGCGGAAAAAACTGTACTTTCACGCGTAACAAGAAAGAAATTTCCCAGGAAATTTAATTACCAGCTTGAAAACAGAGCGATCACCGAAGTGGAAAAATATAAATATCTTGGCGTTACTCTTACCAATAAACTCACTTGGTCGACACAAATCTCGGATATCTGCTCAGCGGCATTAAAGAAACTGAGGTTTGTAAAGAGGAAGCTTAAACACGCGCCTATAAGAACTAAAATAATAGCCTACAATGGAATAGTGAGATCCAAATTAGAATGTGCTGCAGAAGTCTGGGACCCGCATACTAAAAAGGACATCATGGAACTGGAGCGAGTCCAGAGAAAAGCTGTGAGATTTATATACGGAAAATATGCCAGGAGAGATTCCCCGTCCTCATTAATGTTACAAAACAGAATACAGACACTACAAACAGTCAGAAAAATTATACCCCTTGTACTACTACACAATACTCTTTCTGGAAAAAATAATATGGCATTACCCGCTTCTGTATGTCGGCCTACTACGAGAAGAACACTACACAGTCACGAATATTTGCTCGCGCCAATTTTCACTAGAACAAACGCTTACAAGTACGTTTTTTTTTTATTTTCCCGAAAGGTGAGCGAGTGGAATTCTCTTCCCGTTGGTGTATTTGAGTCAGATGATTTCATGGCTGCATTGGAAAATCATTTTTGTGAATTTTAGTGATGCCGTAGTGTGATCCCCTCTTCTTTTCATGCATAATGTTCATTTTATGCAACGTTATTTACACCTGTCTGTATTTTCTCTTTGCTTGCTGTGATGCAACATTATTTACGCCGGTCTGTATTTTCTTTTTGCTTGCTGTAATGCCCCTCCTGCTTGGGCCAGAGTATTGGCCTGCAGTATTACTAAATAAATAAATAAAATAAGATGAGCAGGAAAGCTACATCCCCTATATTTGTAGCCAGCTCCGTATTGGGTCTTGCTCTTGTCGGATTTTTCTCGTGTGGCACCTCGACTTTCTTTTTTTTCTAGCTTGCTTTGCAGTATTACAGGTATTTGCAGTATGTCGCCAGGTCCGTCGCCTTGTACTGATTACCTGCAAACTTTCATTTTGTGCGTCTTTGCGCTCTAAACTTCCCCATTGTGTGGCTGCCAGTAATGAAAAGTAAGCGACAGAAAATAGACACATCCACCAAGCAATCCGCTGCTCCTTTAGCGTGCGTGCAGCCTCGAGAACGTAAACAACACGTGCAAAACATTGCAAGTCCACCTGGTGAGGCGTTTATTATTTTAATTGATAAATAAAGTGTTGAAAATGCTATTATGGTATTACTACACGCTAGTACGTGATACGATTCTTTAATAGCCAGCAAAGATCTGCAAACCAGGGCATTTTTTTTTGTTCCACAAAAAACTGACACTTTCAGTTTCGGTTTCATAGATGCCGGGTGGGTTTACATTTTTTTATGTATCTTTGGAAAGAAACTGCGTAGGAAGAAACTTTTTTCAGCAGAATGGTGGAGAATAAATTCCTCATCTAACAAGGCGGAAAACCAAAAATTGGCATTTTGAAAAAAAATTCAATTTTCACTCGGCCTCACACCTTAAATAGCCCGAACCTTGTTTAACTAGACTTAGCCAGGCTGAGCTTCGCTAGTTCAAACGGGTATGTACCATTGTGCTTGGACCCTTTCTGGATGGCCTCCAGGATCGGCCCACATTTTCTGCTGACGTCAGACAGATTACGCTCGGCATAAACAGCTCCGCTGTTAAAAATCGGTTCTATACTATCATCACATAGCGATTTCTTGCTAAAACTGAAATGGTGTGGGCTACCTGTTGACTTTATCCAAGAAAAGATACAACACGTGAGCTCCGTCTTAGGCCAACTATTCAAAACTTTTATCAATGACATCACCGAAAACAATGACAGTAAGACAAATCTTTTCCTACATGGCTTATGGTTTATGGCCAAATCGAGCACACCATTCAGCTATTTGTCCTTGGCGTGAACAAAAGACATAGCCATTGTGACGCGATATATTACAACAAAGATAATATTCAATAGCCTGGCAAGGGAACAAGGATTCAGGATCGCCAGTCAGCCTCTAGAGTCTGTAAAGGAGTACGTTTATCTAGGTCAATTACTCACAGGGGACTCTGATCATGAGAAAGAATATTACAGAAAATAAAATTGGGTTAGAGTGCATACGGCAGGCATTACCAAATGCTTACTGGGAGATTACCACTGTCATTGAAAAGAGAAGTGTACAATCATTGCATTCTACCGGTGCTGACATAAAGGGGCGGAAACGTGGAGGTTAACAAAGAAGCTCGAGAAGAATTAAGGACTGTAGAAAGAGCGATGGAACAAAAAATGTTAGGCCTAATGTTAAGAGACAGGAAAGAGCGATGTGGATCAGAGAACAAACGGGTATAGCCGATATTCTAGCAAATATACGCCACCATATACTAACCACCAGGTACGCTTCCTCTACTTAAGTTCTGCATATGTTCTCCTAATAAGAAAATGAAACAACTGGCAGCCCAACAGCTCTGCCAAGGCGGCTTCAAATGGGCGGGGGAGCACTGCAGCCACGCTGACGAATGCTAATTTGCGATGACCGTTTATCTAGCAGGTACTCTCACTGTTTGGCTTCCTCCGGCACAAGTTGGAATGATGCGGTAGTACCTGGAGGAGCAATATTTCTCAGTCTTGCCCACCAGCCTACAGTCCGTTGCCTGTCAAGAAGCCGCGCCGCACAGCGCTGAAGCCTGCGCGCACTGTCCAACCACTTTCTTGCCCAGTTGATCGAGCCAGCGGGTCGGTGTGGTGATATCTTGCGAATGTGTCCAAGGACTTTGGTTCGTCCACCCAACATCCTGGTTGCCTTAGGCCCTGTCTGTGCGACCCAAACGTATGTCATCATGCATCCGTGATAACCCGCCACTGCCTTGACGCACTGCTGCGCCACCCAACAAGCAATCGCCTTGGTTATTACCAATCCGTGTCGACCGCTGATATCTAGTCGACTGACATCTACACCCTCACATCATCGCCGCTTCTTTAAAGCCGAACGGATCCTACGCAACCTTCCATGGGCCCGGGAGCTCTGCAGCCATGCTGATGAAGGCTCACCTGCGAAGAATGCTCGTCTTGCAGGCACTCCAGCTGTCAGGCTTCCTGCGACACAATGTGGAATTTCACGGCTGTACCAGCAGGACCCATATTTCACTGACTCGGCCACCAGCCCACGGCCCGTTGCCTGCCAACAAGCCACGCCGCACACCATTAAGTTGTGCGCACACCATCCAACAACTTTCTTGCACGGAGCATCCAGCCAGCGCTCCAATACGGCGATATCTTGCCACCGCGTCCAAGAAGTTTTGCTCGTACATCCAGCATCCTGGTTACCTTACACCCTCATCAGTCCGACCCAAACGTACACCATCAAGCATACGTGATACGTCGTCACTGTGCTGGTGCCTTTCTGCGCCACCGAAGGTGCAATCACCTTGCTCATTAATAACTCACGCGGACACACTGATGTCTAATCCACTGACTGCTAAACGCGCATACTATCACGCTCAGCTACCCGCTCATCCTAGGCATTCTGTTAGTTTGATAGGATTTCAATCTATCCTGTCTTCTTTTCACTTCCCTTTTACTTCCGTTTTCCCAGGCAGCTAGGGTTAATCTTGTGTGGGTAGCCAACCTTGGATACTCCATATTTGGTTATAGTAGTGGCGTACAGCTGGCGTTTGCAGGACCTGGCTTTTCCAGTTTCTGCAGCGTCCCCTCGTTGGGCTCCATGGTGGGTGGCTGGCGTCGCTGCCGAAAAATGCACCAATACTTATGGCTGAACCTTTCCCCCCACTCCATGATCGCCGTCAGAACAGAGGGCGCACCGAAGATGTTTTCCAATGTTTTGGACGCCAAACGCATAACTTCCCCCGTTTTCATGTTATTCACTCTGAAACCTCAAACAAATCGGTACGAACAATGTCACCATTCCTTGTCTCAAAGTCTTTGACTGATATTTTTGGACCAGGCTTTAAAGCATCCAGGATGGCAAGCGGGGATCTCCTCTTGGAGCTCCGTGATGTGAAACATTATGAGAAACTGCCCAATCTAGTATCATTTGGGGACACCCAAGTAACAGTAACCCCGCACCGTACCATGAATACCACCGTGGCGTTGTATCAGATGATGACTTGTTGCAGCTGAGCGAAGCTGAACTCCTAGAGGGCTTCAGTGAGCAGAATGTAATCAATGTTAAACGGATCAAGATGAGGCGCGCGGCAAGGAAATCCAGACCAAGCACCGATACTAACTTTTAACTCAAGTGTTCTGCCCGAAACCATCGAGGCCGGATACATCAAGCTTCGTGTCAGGCCATACGTGCCAAACCCTCTACGATGTTTCAAATGCCAGCGGTTCGGCACAGTTCACAGAACGCCGAGGCCGACAAACATGTGGTAAATGTAGTTCCGGTGACCATGCCTCTGAAACGTGCGAAAACACTCCACACTGTGTGAACTGTGATGGCGAGCATGCCGCATACTCGCGGTCATGCCCTCTTGGAAGAAAGAAAAAGAAATAGTCACGATCAAAGTCAAAGAAAACATAACTTTCAAGGAGGCGCGCAGGCGGGTATCGTACTTGCCAAAACCAGCTTTGCCGAAGTGGCGCGACAGGGGGCAGCGCCACATCGGCCCCTGGCGGCTGTCTGGCACACGCGCAGTGGGGCCGGCGGCGACGCATCCGCCCCTCGGCGGGTGCAGCTAGCGCTGCTCTGCCAACTCACAAGAAGGGGCCATCGACCTCCGGGTGGTGGCCTCGAGGGCCTCGTCTCTCGAGGCGAGGCCTTCTCGTCAAACCAACCGCTCGCAAGAGCGCGTGTCCACCGCCTCGCAAGAGGCTATGGACACAACAACCAGCCAGACGGCGCCACTTGCGCCTAAGGAGCCGCGAGAGTCTCGCGATCGCTCCAAACAAGAAAAACACAGCATCACGGCGCCCGGAAAGGGCTCTGTGAAGTAATTCCTCTTATTAAACACAGCACAAAACCCATTCAACATGAATACACAAATATTACAGTTGGAACGTCGAGGACTCCTCCACAATCTCGATGACATCAAAGAACTCCTACATAAGTATATCAAAGGTGCTGTGTCCAAGAAACACACTCAAACACACGCAAACAGATTTCTCCGACAATACGCCATTTTTCGTAAGGACCGCGATGACACAGTCGTGTCTTCCGGTGGTGTGGCTATTGTAGTCGACAGAGGTATGCCGCCGGGAACTAAGCTTCGTACGCCCTAGAGGCAGTTGCTGTCCGAGGGGTGTTGTTTGACAAGCTGGTCACTGTCAGCTCTATATACATCCCTCCCAATTATCAACTACATAAAACCGAATTCCAAAACTACATAAATGAACTTCCGGAGCATACATAGTTGTCGGAGATTTCAATGCAATAACACTTTGTGGGGAGACTCACGTTGCGATGCGAGAGGTCGCCTGATGAAAAATTTTCTGTTTTCTTCAGGCGCATCATTACTTAACAAGAAAGAGCCTACTATTACAGCGTTACACATAACACATATTCATCCATTGACTTAAGTATGTATCGAGTACACTAATGCCATACCTGGAGTGGTCTGTTCTCAAGAACCCCTTTGGAGCGACACTTTCCAATTATGCTAGGCTTAACAGAACACGATAGATGCTCGCCACGTTCCCCGATGGAAAGTTGACTCGGCTAACTGGGAACTTTTCCGACAAATAACATATTTAAGCCGTGATGACATCGCCTCTTTTAACATAGACGATGCTGTGGCGTATATAACAGGTTTTATCATTGACGTGCTGAAAGGTGCATACAACAAACTAATGGCTAGCTAAAAACGCCGCTGCCTGGTGGAATGAGATGCCAGAAAGCACGTAAAAAGCAAAACAAAGCCTGGGGATTGTTTCGCAACTCCCCAACAGCTGAAAACCTGATAAATTTTAAAACGCAAAGTCACAGGGCAGGAGAACGCGTCGACGTGCAAAGAGGAGAGTTGGGAAAGGTACATTTCCAGTATAAATTCATACACCGACGAAACAAAAGTCTGGAATAGGGTAAATAAACTAATAGGCCGGGAGTCACATCCTCTACCCTTAGTAAGTAGCCAAGGTGATAGCCTGGAGAGACCAGGCGGATTGTCTAGGTGAACACTTTCATATGTATCAAGTGAATCGCATTATACAGACACTTCCTGAAGTTCAAAGAACGCGAAGAGCGGCAGCCTCTTAACCGCAAAGGTTCTTCGAGTGAGGCTTACAATCAACCATTTAGCTTAGCCGAACTTAAAGGGTCTCTCGCTTGTTGTAAACAACTCGGCGCCAGGTGGCGATCGTATCATGTATGAAATGGTTAGATACCACCCTGAAAACACTGAAAACACTCTTATCTCTGTTAATGCCCTGTGGGCGGCTGGGTGTATCCCGTCCTCATTGAAAGAAGCCATAGTCATCCCTATACTTAAACAAGGCAAAGACCCGTCCTTAGCCAGCAGCTACAGGCCAATAGCACTAACGAGCTGCCTGTGCAAGCTGTATGAAAAATGATAAACGGCGTTTAATCTGTTTCCTAGAAAATAACAAAATGCTAGACCCCTTCTAGTGTGGCTTCCGAGAAGGTAGGTCGACAATAGACCACCTGTTCGCATCGAGGCAAACATCAGAGATGCATTATTCATAAACAGTTTTTACTTTCTTATTATAGATTTAGAGAAAGCGTACGACACGACATGGCGCTTCGGAATTCTGCGAGATCTTTCTGCGATGGGGTCCGCGGAAATATGTTAAAACAGTCGAAAGCTACTTGTCTAACCGCACGTTTCGCGTAAGAGTGGGCAATTCTTTATCTAGAACATTCACCCAGGAGGCTGGCGTGCCGCAAGGGGGTGTACTTAGTTGCACACTCTTCATTGTAAAATGAACTCCCTGCATACAGTCATTCCACACAGCATGTTTTATTCTGTGTACGTCGATGATGTACAGATAGGTTTCAAATCATGTAACATCGCTATCAGTGAACGACAAGTGCCGCTTGGATTAAACAAATTGTCTAAATGGGCGGATGTAAATGGGTTCAAAATAAACGCACAGAAAAGTACTGCCTACTCTTCTCAAACCAAAGAGGCGTGACACCGGTACCAAATCTCACGATCAATCGAGAGGAACTATCCATGAGCATGAACATAAATTCCTGGGCATAATTCTGGACTCTAAGCTTACCTTCATCCCCATCTTAAAATATCTGAAGACAAAGTGTCTGAAGACTATGAACCTTTTAAAATTCTCTCGCACACAACATGGGGTAGATCGAAAATGCCTCCTAAACTTGTACACAGTCTTGTCCGCTCGCGCCTTGATTACGGAGCTATAGTTTATAACTCCGCAACGCCAAGTGCATTAAAAATACTAGAGCCCATTCACCATTTGGGTATCCGCCTCGCGACCGGTGCTTTCCGAACAAGCCCGATCCAGAGTCTCCATGTAGAGTCGAACCAGTGGTCACTCCATCTGCAGCGTTCATATAGCATTTCGTATATTTTCTGACAGTACAAGCAAACAATGAACATCCTTCTTATTCCACCATAAACGATATGACCGCCGCTGCACTCTTCCATAACCGACCTGCAGCGAGGAAACCGTTTCTCTTTACGTGTAAGGAATCTTAGTGAGCAAATGGGTGTTCCAGTGCTGAAATCGTCCTATGGCTCCTCTAAATTGTTACCGCCGTGGGCAGTGGCAGATCATAGAGTGCGACACATCATTCGTAGAGGTCACGAAAGACGCTCCAGAGGCACATTAAAATGCATTTCCTAGAGCTTCAATCCAAGTAATCGTGTACAGAGTTTTACACGGACGCTTCTAGGTCACATGCGGGGTTTATTATGCAGCCATCGGTCCATCGTTTTCGGAATCCGGTGTACTGCACCCGGAGACAAGTATCTTTACGGCTGAGGCCTATGCACATTATATCGGCTGTAAACTTTATAATGAAATCAAAACTAAAAAAGACTATCAAGATTACCGACTCGCAAAGTGTGTGAAAGCATTGCAACACTCTGTAAACACAAAAACCCTGTACTTAATGAGCTCTATTCCATTCTGTTAAAGCGTATATATCTAACCAGCATGTGATTATATGCGGGTGCCGGGTCATAGAGGCTGAGGGTAATGTTCGAGCAGATCAAATGGGCCACATCAGTACATCTCAGGCTATTAACCCGACAACTGCTGTTCCTGCAACAGATTTGAAGCCTTTCCTGCGAAAAGAAACTGCGAAGCCACTGGCAAACGCTTGTGGGACGCTGAAACGAACAATAAGCTTCACCTCATTAACCAAAGTTAGGTTTCTGGCCTCCGTAACGAAAACACGACGAACTGATGTCCTATTCTTTGTCTCATATAGGACATACTATTGGCACCCACAATTTTTTGCTACTGGTAGTGAACCACCAACCTGTGGTAGATGTGGTGAGAGGCTGACTGTCCTCCATGTTCTCGTGGAGTGCCGGGAAGCCGAAACGAAAGAAAGAAATATTTTTCACAAGCACCGATATCATGTTCCGCTTCACCCCATTAGTTTCTGGCGAAGAACCGATTTTTAATGTCAAAGCAGTCGTAGATTTTTGAACCATGTGGTCCTGCATGTTATTAGCCAACTAGTTCGTAGCGCATCCTCTCTCCAGAGGATGCCGCTGTGATATTTTTTTAGCAGATGCCTCCAGGCCCTTGTGGTTCAAGGGCTCTGTCAGGCTAGTGCTTCTTGCCCTTACTGCATCTTAAATATTTTAAATATCGTGTCATTCTTCTCATTGCATTCTTCATTGCATAGTACACCTCATTAGACGTGCCATGATTTTAGTACATGTATATTTTACGCACTATACAGCGATTATTTTTAGGCCCCTTTACAGCCACGCTTCGTCTACTTCTCAGAATTCATCGCTCCACTGCACACTCACAAACACTGGCATGGCGCTCTTTGGCCATAACTGGCCCTTGCGCCACAAAACACCAACTCATCAGTTTGATAGGTACTGCTTCCATAAGGTGATATAGTACTTAATACCGGACCTAACACGCGAAGCAGTGAATCCCATAAACTTATGAAGGCACTGAATCAAATCCGTTCCGGTCAAGCTTATTCCTAAATGGAAGGAAAAGAATCAACCAAAAATCTTTTCAGAGCGTCAAATAGTTCGACGACAACGACAAGCGGCTCACTAAAATAGAAGACAGATCCTTCAATATCGCAATAAAGATTGAAATCGATGGCGTTTGCACGTCTGCCGAACAGAGCGCAAACCAAGTTGCGTCAATACAGAGAAGACTTAACGCCTCGGAAGACAGGGTGAGGAGATGCAACCTTCCTGCTTTTTTTTGGCTTGCCAGATTCCAAAAGACCAACTTGGGCTCCGTCCGAAAAACGAACAATCTAGCATTGCCGAGCACAAATCGGTGGCACAATTAAACCGATATACATAAAAAAAAATTGGCTCCTATCTACGCTGTGAAGGTGGTTGACCAGCTAAGCGTTGTATATATTAGAGCACTGCACGGCCTCGGGCTTACCCGAAAGCCCGGGCCCGGCCCGGCCCGTGGGCCGGGCCGGGCTGGGTAGAGGCGTTTTTCACGGGCTCGGGCCGGGCTCGGGCACGGCGTGTGCTTTTGACCCGGGCCCGGGCCGGGCTCGGGTTTTTTGACGCGGGCTCGGGCTTTTTGCGAGTTATTCTCGGGCTTCTCAACTCTGAAAAACATGTATTTTTTGGTCTCGGGCCGGGTTCCGGCCGGGTTCGAGTCGGGCTCGGGCCGGGCTCGGGCTTAAGGTAAAGGGGTGGCGGGCCGGGCCGGGCGGGTAACGTAGATTATTTCTGGGCCAGGGCCGGGCCCGGGTCTCGCCATAAAAGTTTTGATCGGCCTCGGGCGGGCCACCCAATGTAAAAACGGGCCCGGGCCTGGCCCGGGCCGCAAAAATCGGCCCGTGCAGTGCTCTAGTATATATCACCTGATCCGAAAGACCAATCTGATCCAGCTTTGAAATGGATCCTGGCGAGCCTGAGCACGACGCCATTGTGCTTGTTGAAGTGGCTGTTCCTTTAGTCGCTCATCGTATTCGCGCTCTCTTCATGTGTACTAAGTGTGGATGGCTTGCTTTGGGCAGGAACCGCTCCTTCATGTCTACAGTCTGAGAAGGACGCCGTTGTGCATATTGACGTTGCTGTTCTCGTCGCCGCTCATCGTGTTCACACTGCTCTTCGGGAGTCTATGTACGTGTGGCCTTGGCATACACAAATGAAATCGGTTGCTAGGCGCGATTCTCTTTTACATAAGCAACTGTTGTTTCGTCACTCGTTGCAGCTTCCCGGCAACTGCAGCTTATGCAACCTTAATGCTTACCGGTAAACCCTTGCGGCGAACGCTATGCGCTATTTAATACAATAAAACCTGATTGTTTAACGTAAAACTTCAGACTTAACTTCTCGCCTTCCTGTCCACAGATATTAGCCAGACGTTGCATATTTTGCTTGTTTGCTGGCAACACAATGTCGTCCGCATAAAACAAACCTGAAAGCGGCTCCTCTATTACTGTACTGGTCTGTTTGCATGAGATTAAACCAGATATTGCTTCCCAGCCCACTTTCCATCCTTACCATGTACATAATAAACAGCACGGGGATAAAGGGCACCCCTGTCTCAGTCACTTGTTGATATCAACTTGCTCCTCGCTCTTCATTCCTTCACATTGAACGCAAACAGTATTTTCCAGGTGATCTCTCTCAAAAGCTGCATACAGTCGTTGCCTATGCCTTCCCCTTCCAGAATATCCCACAATATGTTGCGGTTTACGTTGTCGTACGCTCCGGTAATGTCTAAAAAAGCCACGCATAGTGGTTTCGGTTCTTCTTCCAATATTTCAGTACACTCAGTAAGGACAAATAGGTTATCAACCAGACTCCTACCGATTGTAAAGCCATTCTGAAGTTCTCCCAATATGCCATTATTCTGCGGATGATGATGGCGATGATGACGATTTAATGGCCTCCCCTTTGAAACGGATGGATAGATGGATGCTATGAGCGTCCCCTTTGAAACGTTGTGGTGGGTTGCGCCACCAAGCTCTTGTTGTTATTTTGCCTAATGACCTACCTTTATTTTTGAGAAACACACAAATACGAGGAATTCCAGGCATCAACCTTTTTGATCCATTACTGGAAACTCTGTTTCAGTACGTCTCCGTTGTTTGTGGTCTCCCTACTTTTCTGCCACCAAACCTCCAACCGCCTCTCACTAATCTCTACAGCTGACATGTTTACTTTGCCCGTGCTATCCCTGAACCCAAGGAATTCAAGCAGGTCAGAGAAGCCTAGACTTGCAGCTGGGTAGATTTCTTCACATTCCAATAATACGGGGCTGTGACAAACAGCGCCTCTAGCGGTTATTCCTGCAAACATGTTCGTTTCCTTTGCTTGGGAGTCGTTTCGCGCGAATAGCTAATCATAGAAGCCATATTTCAAAAAAGTCCCGCATATTAGGTTCTACGCGCGTAGCTCCACATTTCATGCAAGCAGTACCATTTCTTACGGCGGACACTCCCTTCGAAATTGTCTGCGAAGCTTTAAGTATGGGACTCTATGGAAGGATTCAAAATTTGGTGGCATTCTTGGACAGAAATAAAAAAAAAACAATTTGTGCCGTAACTACTGCATCGATTGGTATATCTTTGGGTATTTATTGACTTCGATGCCTTAGCTTTCAGGGGGTTGCAGGAGCAGCTCTTGAAATGGCCAAACAATTGTTCCAAAATCGCAGTTTTCATAACAAGGTCACGGAATTCGAAGTGGTAGATACTCGTATATAAGCTTGGCTTCGTGCCGCGCCAGCTCAAGAAAGCGATAGCCGAGGACTCTAAGCAGCCGCAGATCAAAATCGCGAATATCGTGAGCGCGAGTTCGCGATCACGAGTCCGGCTGTACCTGTATGTTTTTCTTTTGGTTCTCACTTTGTTGCTGCTCAGCTTGGCAGTATTGCACCAGTTGGCATGTTTCAAAATGCAGGTCATTTAGTTGAGGTTCATGTTTTGTTTCTTGGTATCTGCACCAAGTTTTTTGTACAAATACATTTGCCTGCTGGTTTAGTGAGATGCGAAAGTGCTTCGAAAATTCTTTTGGCCTTTTCAATATAACGTACTTCAGACAATAAACGCAGATAACTTGTTTTTCAATGTTTTTTTTTCAAGGCGAAGATGTATGAACATACAACTACGAAGCATATTTTTGGCTGTGGAGCTGTATAATCGGAAAGGCCTGTTTGTGCAACTCTTATGCTGCTTTAAACATAATGGAAAAAGAAACTAGTGTCAAGTCTGCGTAATTAATATAGACAGTGGTAGAAGAGCCGCCACCTGCCGTAGACGTAGTATTCATGCAAAGGAATATAGTTGATATTTGACGGATTTCTTTTGCGTTATATTAAACCAGGATTTTTGAGTACACTGCCCTGGTGCAAATGAAAGCTGCCTGTTCGGTTTGTTCCCAACTTAAAATTCTATCCTCAGTATGCAGCACACGTGTTTTCTCATTTCAGCGGTTCTCACATAGGTTCTAATAATTTCAGTATTACTATGAATTTCAGTATTACTAAGGTTTTCATATGTTTATATCACTACCAACGCAGAGAAGTATTAACAATATTGGGAAAGTACACAGATACGTGTCAGTGCACCTACATGTCGTGTGAAAAGAGAGAAGTACTCCTACCGCAAATGCTCCCTTGAGTGAGGCTCACAAAGTTCTGCAAGGAGGCATTGTCCTCGGCTACAAGCACTACCATTGCTATAGCAATCAGCAGTACAGTTCTCACTCACTCTTGCAGAGTCAGGTCACACCATTCTGCTATAAGCATGTGTGCAATTCTTCCGTAATTCCGTGAGAATATTCCACTCTCCTCGCGCAACTTCCACTAATCACTTGTGATACATGGCACCTCTTTTCTGAGTATGCCCCGCAGGGGCGTCTGCGACAGCAGGCGTTTGGTGTGTTGCGACACCACGGACCCGAGCACATGGGGGTTGGCCCCTCCCGCGTGTAGCCGTGCGCGGCTTAGCCGTGTCCGGGGAAAAGAGGATCCTGGGGGTTGAGCCGATGCCGGGTGTTCGGACCTTTATGGCCCCTCGGCGGAGGCAACACGCCTCTTTGGCCTCCGCTTCACGTAGACGGCACCCCCGGACTGACCCACCCGGGGGAAATCGGTGGTCGCCTTTTCCTGTCCCCCTCTCCGATCTTTCTCTGCTCTATTTTTCTGTCTTCACTGTCCTGTCTCTCTTCTCTTCTGTTACTTCCTCAATTCCATAGGCGGCTTGGGTTAACCTTGTGTAGGTGCCCTCCTGGGTTTATATATAAGGTTATAGCGGCAATGTACGGCTGGCGCCTGCAGCCTTACACGTTAAGTGCTGCAGCGTCCCCTTGTTGGACTCCGTGGTGGGTGGCTGCCATTGCTGCCGAAATACACCAAACTGCTATGGAACACCCGCTTTTCCCGACTTCTTGATCGTCTCCTGAGAAGAGGGGACGCACCGATGATATTCTGAACTGTTCACCAGACCAAAAGACATTTTCCCGATTCCAAGTAGTACATAGTCAAAGAACCGAAAAACTAGCAAGAACCATATCCCCATTTGTAGTTGCAAAAAGCTTGACCAACACGCTAGGCCTGGCAAAGGTCACCAAAATGCCAAGCGGGGACCTTCTTCTTGAACTACGTGACAAAGAACAATACAATAGACTCGGCAAACTTGTTACTTTTGGTGATGTCCCAGTTACCGTTTCACCGCATCGGTCCATGAACACAGTACGGGGGGTAGTATCAGAAGCAGACCTCATCGACCTATCTGAAACTGAACGTTGTTAAGGATGGAAGGAGCAAAACGTCACGAATGTGCAGCGCTTGAGAGGGACAAAAAAGAATCCCCACGAAACATCTGATATTACCTTTGAATTGAGCGAATTGCCACAAACCATTGAAACAGGCTACACAAAGATAGCTGTAGACCTTACATACAAACCCTAGGCGTTGCTACCAATGTCAAAGATTCGGCCATGGCTCGCAGAGCTGCCGTGGTCGACTCACCTGTGCTAAGTGGACACTTCAGACACTAAACGCAGATAACTTGTTTTTCAATGTTTTTTTTTCAAGGCGAAGATGTATGAACATACAACTACGAAGCATATTTTTGGCTGTGGAGCTGTATAATCGGAAAGGCCTGTTTGTGCAACTCTTATGCTGCTTTAAACATAATGCAAAAAGAAACTAGTGTCAAGTCTGCGTAATTAATATAGACAGTGGTAGAAGAACCGCCACCTGCCGTAGACGTAGTATTGATGCAAAGGAATATAGTTGATATTCACCAAAAGTAACAAGTTTGCCGAGTCTATTGTATTGTTCTTTGTCACGTAGTTCAAGAAGAAGGTCCCCGCTTGGCATTTTGGTGACCTTGTAGCCAGGGCCTAGCGTGTTGGTCAAGCTTTTTGCAACTACAAATGGGGATATGGTACAAGGTCATGCCTCAGACAATTGCGAGGCCACACCTCACTGCGCTAATTGCGATGGTGAGCATCCAGCGTACTCCCGGTCTTGTCCAAGTTGGAAAAAAGAGAAGGAAATTATAACACTGAAAGTCCGTGAAAACATATCGTTCAGGGTAGCACGCAAAAGGTGCTCACCATTCCACACGACTACTTATGCTGATGTGGCCCAATGATGCAGCCCGCACGCAGCGAGCTGTCGCTTGTGGCTCCTGCCCCAGGGTGGAAGGCGCTAAGCTACTCCACCCAACCAGCAAACAGGCCCGGTTACCCTAGGGTTGCCGGCACAACAACAGTCCTCGGTGGCAGCCTGCGCTTCGCGTAGCGAACCCGCAGGCCCGCCAGCAGCTCCCACGGGGGTGCAGTCAAGGCTGCCTCACCCTCAGCCCCTGCTGGCGCTAGCAACAGCCGGCGCAGCTCAGGCCCAAAGGCAGCCCCATCGACTCAGGTGGGTGGGCGCGAATGCCTCGTCCTTCGCGGGGAGACTTTCCCGCGAAACTTCTCGCTCGCAAGAGCGCGTGTCCGGCGCTTCACAAGAAGCAATGGACACCACACCCATCCCGACGGCGCACCAAGCGCCTAAGGAGCGGTGAGGTTCCCTCGACTGCTTCAGAAAGGACAAATCCCGCGTTACAGGGCCTGGAAAGGGCTCTGTAATCTAAAGCAACATTTCCTTTTTTATTACACACAGCACCAATTTACATTAATTATGGATACACAAATCATTCAATGGAACGTCAGAGGCCTTCTTAGGAACCTCGACGATGTCCAAGAACTTATTTACCAACACAATCCAAAAGTGCTGTGTGTACAGGAAACGCACTTAAAATCGAAACATACAAATTTTCTCCGACAGTATGTTACGTTTCGTAAAGATCGCGATGATGCTCTCGCATCATCAGGCGGTATTGCCATTGTAATTCACAAAGGCATAGCATGTCAACGTTTGCAGCTACAAACGCCCCTTGAAGCAGTGGCAGTTCGACTTGTTCTTCTAAACAAGCTCATCACCATCTGCTCACTTTACATACCCCCCCCCCATTACCACTTACATAAACATGAATTTCAGTCCATTATAGATGAATTGCCAGAACCCTATCTTGTTCTTGGCGATCTCAATGCGCACAGTAGTCTGTGGGGCGACTCTTGTATCGATGCGCGAGGTCGTCTTGTTGAACAATTTCTTTTCTCCTCTGGCGCGTGTCTCCTGAACAAGAAGGAACCTACATTTTACTGTCTCGCAAACAGAACCTTTTCTTCTATTGATCTTAGCATAGCTTCCCGTCTCTATTATCTGAACTTAAATGGGAAGTTACCAAAAATCCGTACGGGAGCGATCATTCCCAATACTACTGCGAAAACCAAAACTGAGCCGTCACCACAAGCCCCTCGATGGAAGATTGACACAGCCGATTGGGAGAAATTTCGAAATCTTACTAGTAGCATCTCCTGGGCCAACATGTCTTCGTTAGGAACTGATGCTGCTGTGGAATATTTTACTTCCTTCATAATTGATGCCGCTTCTAAATGCATATCCGAATAAGTGTGCGGCATGCAAACGCCGTGTCCCATGGTGGAACGACGAATGTAGGAACATTCGTTAAAAACAGAACAAAGCGTGGGGGTTGCTACGCGATTCTCCTACTGCGGAGAATCTTATCAATTTTAAGAAGGTAAAGTCTCAAGGCAGGAGAACGCGCCGACAGGCCAGAAGAGAGAGCTGGCAGAAGTTTTATCAGGTATACACTCGTATACAGATGAGGCCAAAGTCTGGAACAGGGTTAACAAGGTGAGAGGACGACAAACATATTCACTCCCTTTGGTAAACACACAGGGCGACAGCTTGGAAGACCAAGCAAACCACCTGGGTGCACACTTTGAACATGTGTCCAGTTCATTGCACTATTCCCCAGAATTTACAAAACACAAAGCAGCAATAGAAAAACAAAAACTAGACCGAAAGAGCACCGGGAACGAGCCTATAACTTGCCTTTCTCTTTAGCAGAGCTTCAGGCATCACTCGCCTGTTGCAACCCATCTGCCCCAGGCCCTGACCGCATATTATATGAAATGTTGAAGAATCTGCCCTCTGAAACGAAGAAAACCCTTCTCTGTCTGTATAACTCTATAGATTTCCGGCGAGATCCCCTCTGCCTGGAAAGAGGCCATAGTGATCCCTATCCTGAAGCAGGGGAAGGATCCATCGTCTGTATCGAGTTATCGGCCGATAGCGCTAACAAGCTGTCTCTGCAAAGTCTTCGAAAAAATGATAAACCGTCGCCTATTACATTTCCTTGAATCAAACAAACTGCTTGACCCATACCAGTGCGGCTTTCGCGAGGGTCGGTCCACCACTGACCATTTGATACGTATCGAGGCGCAGATACGCGAAGCTTTTGTTCACAAACAGTTCTTTCTGTCTGTATTCCTAGACATGGAAAAGGCCTATGACACTACATGGCGGTTTGGAATACTGAGAGACCTCTCCCACTTTGATATACGTGGTAATATGTTAAATATGATTGAAAGTTATCTGCTGAATCGCACATTCCGTGTTCGAGTTGGCAATGTTCTATCACGACCTTTTGTGCAGGAAACTGGTGTACCCCAGGGAGGCGTGCTCAGCTGCACACTCTTTATCGTTAAAATGAATACGCTTCGTGCTTCGTTACCACCCGCTATTTTTTATTCCATCTATGTGGACGATATACAAATAGGATTCAGGTCCTGTAACCTCGCAGTGTGCGAGAGACAGGTACAGCAGGGGTTGAACAAAGTGTCAAAGTGGGCAGACGAAAACGGGTTCAAAATAAACCCCCACAAAAGTTCTTGTGTTCTTTTCACCAGGAAGAAAGGTCTCGTTGCAGATCCCACTATGGAAATGTATGGACAACAAATACCTATAAACAAAGATCACAAATTTTTAGGCATCATACTTGACTGTAAGCTTACTTTCATCAACCACATAAAATCTCAAGGCGAAATGCCTAAGAACAATGAACTTACTGAAATTTTATCTCACACATCCTGGGGCACCGACAGGAAGTGTTTAATGAATCTTCACAAGAGCCTCATTCGGTCACGATTGGACTATGGTGCCATAGTATATCACTCTGCCGCCCCTAGCGCGCTAAAAATGCTAGATCCTGTCCACCATCTAGGTATCCGCCTGGCCACTGGCGCATTCAGAACAAGCCCCGTCGAAAGTTTATACGTGGAATCGAATGAGTGGTCACTCCATTTCCAGAGAACATACATCAGCTTCACCTATTTTCTCAAAGTGCACTCCGATCGGGAACATCCTTGTTTTACAACCCTTAATGATTTGAAGTGTTCAACGCTTTTCTATAATCGACCCTCTATGAGGCGGCCTTTCTCACTGCGTGTAAGAGAACTTAGCGAAGAGATGGATGTCCCACTTCTAGAACATCGCCTAATGCCTCCAGCTAAGCTGTCACCGCCCTGGGAGTGGCAGGTGATAGAATGTGATCTATCCTTTGTAGAGGTCACAAAGCATGCTCCGACCTCGAAATTTCAATGCATTTCCGCGAACTTCAATCGAAGTACTCGTGCTCGGAATTCTATACCGACGCATCCAAGTCCCATGCTGGCGTATCTTATGCCGCGGTTGGCCCCTCTTTTTCAAATTCCGACGTATTAAACCCCCTAACAAGCATTTTCACCGCAGAAGCCTATGCAGTACTGTCTGCGGTGAAGCATATAGAGAAATTGAAACTACAAAGGCAATAATATTCACAGACTCGTTGAGTCTTGTAAAGCGCTAACATCTTTAAAAGCATACATCCTGTTGTTATCGAGCTTTACTCACTCTTGTGTAACATTTACCAATCTCGTAGACATGTAATAATATGCGGGTGCCTGGCCATAGAGGCATCGAGGGCAATGTGCTAGCAGACCAGTTGGCCACATCAACTACATCGCAAGCGATTAATCCTGCCGCTGCTATTTCCTCCACAGATCTGAAGCCTTTTTTGCGAGGAAACTGCGAGGCCACTGGCAGCGTCTGTGGGACGCTGAAACAACTAATAAGCTCCACTTGATTAAGCCACAGTTAGGTTTCTGGCCCTGTACAACTAAAACACGACGAACTGATGTCCTATTCTGTCGTCTCAGAATAGGACACATATGGCACTAACAATTTTCTGTTGAATGGAAATGATCCTCCAACATGTGGTAGATGTGGTGACAGGCTCACCGTCCTCCACGTCCTCTTGGAGTGTCGGGAAGCCGAAAGAGAAAGAAGAAACATTTTCCTCTCGCATATCGCTATTGTGTCCTCTGCATCCCGCTATGTTTCTCGGTAAAGAACCACTTTTTAGCACCAACGCAGTCCTTGCTTTCTTGAAAGATGTTGTGTTACATGTTATTAGCCCAATAGTTCGTAGTGCATCCTGTCTCTAGAGGATGTTGCTGCGATAGTTTTTTAACTGCACATGCCTCCAGGCCCTTGTGTTTCAAGGGCTCTGTTTAGGCACTTGTGCTTCTGGCCAATTCTTGTATCCTAAATTTTTTTGTAACTCGTATCATTCTTTCGCAATGCATTGTTCATGTCCATAGTATCATAATCATCATTGCCATAACTTATTACTTATAGATTTTACGCACTTTACAGCGACTGATTTTAGGCCCCTTTACAGCCATGCCACATCTAATGTTCATATAATTTCCTATTCATCTACCACTAACAAGCCATTACCATTGTCTTGATAGAACTAATACTGTCATGGAGCTCTTTGGCCATACCTGGCTCTTGCGCCACTAAACTCCAACAATCATCATTTTCTGAGTATGCGGCAACATGAACCACCCAAAGTGTGACCATCGCTTTTTCCGGTCCACCTTTTCTTAAACACAACCCAGCACTTAAAGGAACGCCACATGGCTCTATTGCTTGAATTACACAGATCTGGGTGCGGCTGCCTGGCGCACTCACAAGTTGTACGAACCCACAAATCGCCCTGAGAGCGACCATCGCCGGGCATGCCGAAAATCTTACTGGCACTCGACGTTGCTGCCAGGTCTGCCGTTACGTACGTATGCGTGCTCGACCGCGCGAAGTGTGTATGTATCTCCCACAGGCCAAGGAGATTGCGTCCACCCTCCGTTGTGCTGTGTTGTGTTGGCCCACAAGAACGTGTCTAAACGCCGTCGAGCGAAATGCACGCAGTGAGGCGGCGCATTCGCCTCCCGTTACATTGGCGAGTCCATATATATTTTTCAGAGCATCGGATGCGCACCGTCTACATTGGTCTCTCTGTTTGAGCAGCACAGTCCTAAGAACATTAGTTGCGTGACATCGGCATCGAAAAAAAAAATCTGCGCTAGTGTCATGCATATCGCACATCAGTAATCCGAGGTACAGCACGATCATCGAAGATGTTATGAATAATAAAAGAACGTTGTCGGGTTGAATTGTGGGCTTTTACGTGCCAAAACCACGATTTGATAATGAGGCACCTTGCATTGGGGGACTCAGGATTAATTTTGATGATCGAACGTGCTCTCAATGCGCGGGACACGGGCGTTCCTGCATTTCACCCCCATCGAAATGCGGCCGCCCCGGCCGGCATAAGATCCCGGGTCATCGGTTTTTGCAGCGCAACACCATAGCCGCTAAGCCACTGCGGCGGGTCAAAGTTGTCGGGTGAAGTTAATGTTGCGCTACTTGAGTAATCAGGAAAACAGTTTTAACGCCATAACGTTGAGGGCTATGAACGGCTAAAACATAATTTATTCCAATGCTAAAGTCTAGAAATGAAACGTGGCTCCCTTTTCGCGACTCCAAGTGATAGCCATCATGAACACGTCATTGTTGAGAGCAAAATAGTATGACGCTTAACATAGAGTTTCATAGAATAACCACTAGAGGGAACTGCGGCGCCAGTATCTGCGTAAGGAATGTGAATAAATTGAGATTTTAGGTGTAAGGGCGAGAGAAATGAGGAAAGAGAAGCAACATGCTTGTTGGAAAAGAAAAGGGAAGCCGAAAAGCTGTTGGAACAGGGAGATGCAGGAGGCGATCGACGAACGAAAGAAAGCATCACGAGAACAGGGGCAGGCAAAAAATGCAGTTTCCGCAGGATGAAATAGAGAGAAAACGGGAAATATACCGCTGAAAAAAAGCATGGTTCAAATATTAGTTCAAGCAAAGATTAAAGGTGAAAGTGAACGTTGGTTGTGAGAAATACGTGAGAAGAAGGCTGCACATAGAATAATTTGGAACCTCATTAAATTATTAGGCAGGAAGTCGGGAACAGTACGGCAACATATCCTTGACGAAGATGCAAACTGGAAAGGGACGGGGCATTAAACTACGTTCGAAAAATAAAAGCCAAATCATTTCAGGGCAATGGCGAGGTGGTCTCTGAGGAGAAAAAGAGAATGAACGAAACCCAACAAGAAAGCAGTTGGTGCTGAGTAATTTCAACTGGAAAAAAGCTGAAAAGAAAATTCCTGAACGCACAGCCACAGGTTTAGACGAGGTTCCCGCTAGGCTAATTATTGAGCTAGGACTAAAAGGTAAAGAAATTCTGTTGAATGCAGTATAAAAGTGCTTACAAGATAGGCGAATACCAGACAGTTGCCGACAAAGTACAATGAATTGAATTTATAAAGGTAAGAGGGAAAAAGGTATAATTCATTGGTAGAGATCGTTGACCATTACATCGGTGATATACATGTTAGCAATGCAGGCGATTAAATTGAAGCTGCAAACTTTGACAGAGAATAATGGCATATTGAGAGAACAGCAGAATGGTTTCAGAATCGGTAGGCCTATGGATGACAACTCACTTGTGCTTACTCACTGTATTGAAATATCCAGAAAAGAAAGAAGGCCGCTATATGTGGCTTTTTTAGACATTACCGGAGCGTATGACAACGTAGACAACAACATTTGTGGGATATTCTGGAAGGGAAGGTATAGGCAATGACTTTATACAGTTATTTAGGGAGATTTACCAAGAAAATACCGTTTGCGCTGAATGGGAAGGCATGAGGGAAAGGATAAAGTTGATATCAACAAGGGACTCAGACAGGGGTGCCCTCTATCCCTGCTGCTCTTTATGATGTACACGGTAAGGATGGAAAGGGCGCTAGAAGGAATCAATATCGGGCTTAACCTCTCATACAAACAAGCCGGCACAAATGTTGAGCTGAAGCTTCCAAGTTTAATTTATGCGGACAACATTCTGCTGATTGCTAACAAGCAAAGTGATATGCAACGTCTGGCTGATATATGTGGTGAAGAATATAAGAATTGAAGATCAAGATTTAGCGTTAGAAAATCAGGTTTTATGGTATTCAATGAAAACAGTGAACAGACAGTGTTGATACGGGCAAGGTAATACCTCTGGTAAAAGAATACAAGTACCTGGGTGTATAGATAAACGAAAGCGATAGATATCCGGAGACACAGGAAAAAAATATTTGCAAAAGGGAAGCGAAATGCGGCGATAATGAAGCACAGAGTGCTATGGGGACACAATGGGTGCGAGGGTACAATATGGCAAGACAACGGCATTTGTACAAGACAACGGCACGGCAGAACATTAACACCATATCAAACACGTAATAATTGCTTTAAATATTCTATTTACCCTAGAACGGTCAATGATCGGAATTTATTAACAAATGACCAAGTGTCGCAGCCTTCGAAGACGACATTTACTTCGTTTGTGCTCAAAAACCTGCTTTTTATGTACATGTATACATATATATTTAGTATGAGTACACATTTCTTTTTTTGAACCTGCTATGTATGTATAGCGAAGACGACATTTACTTCGTTTGTGCTCAAAAACCTGCTTTTTATGTATATGTATACATGTATATTTAGTATGAGTACACATTTCTTTTTTTGAACCTGCTATGTATGTATAGCGCTTCGTTATTTTACAGTCATATTCTGTATAAATTTCCACATGAACATAATCCCATTGATGATTCTAATATATATGTGCATGAGTTGGTACGCTATGTTTCCGTGTGTACAGATGTATAACTGCATTTCTTTGTGGTTAGTAGCACTACGGCACCACTTTCTGTTTTCGGTCTTGTGAAATATGTGACCCAGTTGCGCCTATTACTTGTTCTACAAATTCCGTTTGTTCTACAAATTCCATCGCAGAATCTGAACATTCTGTCCCTCTCCTTCCAGGCCTCCCCTCCCGTTCCTTCGGGGGAAGTTCTTCGCGAACGCGGTAAAACTCACGCGACGTGGTGGGCTTCCTCGTTGAGGTTGGGAGCGGGGGACTCACAGGAGGTGTGGGCTGGGAACCACGTGATGTATCTGACTTCTAATTCCTCTGATGATATGAACTGGGCTTTCGCGTGGAGTATGTTTGCGGCCTTGGTGATATTCTTCCTCGCGCATAGTTTCTGATGGCCGACTGCGAGTCCCTGATGACGTCTCCCAGATAATATTGTCGACATTCATTTATGTTTCGTAATGAAATAACCGGCATTATTCATGACCAGGACTTTCATTGTTAATTCTTTGTAAATTATGTACATGCTTCTGGCTGACTTCTGTATTTGGAAGTGTCAAAAGATGTACCCTTACGTTACGTTTGTATAATTTGACAGTTAAATGAGGTACCTTTCGCATTATGTGTCGCCATTTATCACGGTAGTGTATATCGCGTTCAGCGATCTATTATGCACCGTCACTTTGTTTTATGTAGCTTTGCAGCCGACTTATATACTAGTGTTTTATTCTTTATAAAGCTTGAACTTATGAAGCTTCAACTTATACAACTTATATTGTATAATCCCCCGCAAACTATACGCCCCAGCATACTGCGCGCGACGCTAGGCCCTTAATCAGGCATGGACTGGACAGTGGATATTGGGTTTTGCAACAGGGAGGGCTTTCAATATACAGCGGCCCGGACGGGAGCGCGCCGCCGCCTGGTGCGCCCGAAGAAGAACGCAGCCTCTCCTCCCTTCCCTCCCCTGAAGCGTTGCGTGTGACGGAAGACGGCGCCCTTCCTTTCGGCTTTCCGCCCTTGGGTTAGCAAAATTGACCCGCTATTGCCGGCTCAGCCTCACATGCTTTCACTCGCACATGGAGCGATTTTATTGTCCTTGGACTTTATACGGAACCTCAGGGTGACGCCGACACCAGAAGTGCACCAGAAGTACGCCATATAATTGCAGTCGAAATAAAAGCTGAAAAGTGACTGCAGCTTACACTATTTATTTTTATTTAAAGCTACGTCTGCACTATTACGCTCAACCATGACCCACTTGAGTTGTACTTTAGCTGTATCAGACAACTTGGCAGCTGGAACAACGACCCTTCGGCATCCCTGTTCAGCCACACGTATACAAGAAGCGTGGGAGATGTATTAGTGGTGTCATCGAAATGTGCGAAGGTGATGCCACAGCTAGAAGGCATGTGCCTTTCAAGATACCATGGAGGAGATGACAGTTGCACTCCAAGTGAAGCCGCTGACTACAAAGCAACGTGCACACTACACAGTCAGTGCTGGAGCACGATTAAACTGACCAGATTGTATTCTCTAGTGAGACTGTATTCGAAGCTTGGTAGTAAGAGGGATAGTTAAATGGCTTCTGGTGTACAGCTTCTGGTGTACGACACAAAACACAGCATTCTCACAACCCTAAAAACAACGGTCGCCTTATTGACACATCTCTCTCTGTGTATGCTGCATTGTATGTCGCGGAAAAGGTAATTGGACTAAGCGCCAGAACAGGCAAGTCCCAAATTGATCACGTAACACTGAGGAACTCTCAGAACTATGTAGAGAGGCATGGCTCAATGCTAAATGCAATGAACATCTATCGTGAAGAACCACAACTTGTGGTAGACCTCATGAAATGGTTCAGAGAAAATATGTGGTCCTTCGGCTTCTTGCACAGTTTCGACGCATCACCGATTTCGCTAGAGGTACATATGTTCGAAACATACCAAGAAAGTTTTATTTGAACACGAATAGGCCTCACTCTGTCTGCTAATACCACATTGTAATACCACTGTCCTAAATGTATTTTCGTGAGATCTTTCCGTTTTACTACCGAAATGCCTAGGCGACTCTATATATTGCTTAGTCTTTTCTGCATAGCGTTGCTGGTGGCAACCAATTGCAATGCGATATGTGCGTTGTGGCAGTGATTTTTCTTACTGAGTGCAACTTTCAATCCGTTTATAGCATTGCTGGGTACAACCAACTGCAATGTAAAAGGTCTTGCAGGAGGCGATATGCTTTTAATTTTACCGAGTGGACCTTCCCCTCTTCATAGTGCAGGTTGGTGCAGCCAATTGCGATGCGGAATGTGCTTTCTGACGAGGATTTGTTTTTAAGATTATCGAGTGCAACTTTCATTTTGTCTGTAGTGTTACTGAGTGTAACCTGTTGCGATGTTTAATGTGCTTACCAGCGAGGACTTTCGTTTATTTAACCTAGTGCAGCTTTCACTCTATCTACAATGTTGGTAGGTGCAATCAATTCTGATGTTGAATGTACTTTGTGGCAGGCATGTGTGTTTTTTACAAAGTTCATCCGTTTGTTCTCTTGTTTATTTTTACTGTTGCTGGGTTTAACTTATAGTAGTGTTCTGGGATGAGTTTCTAGAAGGGCTTAACTTTTTTACCGAGTCCAACTGTTACATTTACTTTTTCCTTTCATAGGTTACGTTATACAGTCTTCAAGTATGCCAGCGCCTTTTATGCTTTTATTTCCCTCCTTCGTGCCTTCGACAAGAAACACTTTTTTATGTGCATAGTGCACAGGAAGGTATCTCGCGTACACGTATCTTGAAGGCAGCCCATCTGAGCATGTCATGGTTTTCTGCTGATAGTGTTTAACTCCACCCAGAGTGTAAGTTTAATGTTCTGGCCAGTCGCAAACCTAGAGGAAGGAGGAGGGTAAGTGCCACGTGTGCCAGCCAACTGTAAAATCATCTGCGAGATTTGTAATACCAATTAGGTTTGCTGCTTCCAAATTGGCAGGTTTTCCTGCCCAGGACGCACTGCCTCGCAAGCTCATGTTCGCTTTCGTTTCGCGATGTGTTAACAAGGCAAAGCATGAGGCTCAAGAGGCACAGCAAGAGACGTAGCTCAGAGCTTCCGGAAGAAATGTCAGTGAGGACGGAATTGTTGGAGTAGCGATTATGTCAAACCATGCGTCAGGTAGACATTCAGGTGATAACTGCAAGGAGGCCAAAATTATGGTGAAGAGGGCCATGGTGACATGAGCACAGCCTAAGCATGCAAAAATCACGTGCAAGTTATAAGAATATTCATGAATGTGTTGAAAGGCTTCTCGCATGCGGTTCACACAGCCCAGACCAATGCTCTGATATCAGTCGCAGAAACTTGAGAAGCATTTTTCACTGCTACAAATTTACCGAGTATAACTGCAGTGATTGGCTTTCTCGAGTGTTGTGGTCAGCATGTGTTTAAGAAATGTGCTTTAGCTCAACGGAACCCAAAAAGTTTTCAAGCCTTATCATCTGAAATTCTCAGCGTATAGGCCTTTCCTGGCAGTACTATTGTCTGAGCCATCGCGGGTGCCGCAATGTAAGGTACATTTCTTCAAAAAAGATGAGTAAATAGTTAGCTGTCAGTCTTCCGGCTGCAGGATACTTGTTTACAACTTACAGGCAACTCGGGTATTTTGCTACTGGGGACCCGAAGAGAAATAATCACTCAACAAAAGCTAAAAAAATTATAGGGTTTCACGTGCCAAAACCACGATCTGATGGGGCACGCCATAGTGGGGGACTCCGGAAATTTGGACCACCTGGGGTTCTTTAACGTGCACGGGAGTTTTCGCATTTCGCCCCCATCGAAATGCGGCCGCCCTGGCCGGGATTCGATTCCGCGACCTCGTGCTCAGCAGCCCAACAGCATAGCTACTAAGCAACCACGGCGGATACTCAACAAAAGCTGAAACGATGAACTTGTTTCGTGTGCTTTGCCTGAATCATGTGCATAGGCCACTGTAGTGAAAACGTCATAAAAATGTGTAATTTGTGAGATCGGTGGACAACGAAACAATGTAGAGGTGAAAAGGAAACGGGATATTTAATGCTGTTAACGACCGCGCTTTTATTTGTGAATACTTCAACAGTTTCCTGAGTTTTCTTTTGGCTCGCATGACAATGTACACGAGCATCCTGTTACTGATTGTAGGTCGTAAGCTGTGTGTCCGCACACATGCAGTTCATGCTCATTGATTTTCACAAAAATCAAGTGACAAAGATACGAAAGTGACCCCATGGTTAGTTGTTTTTTTGGTTGTTGTTGTTTGCCTGTTCATCCTCGTTCAAATCTTCAGATACAGTCAGAGTAGCAGCAAATGATATTATCGGTTGCACTTTTTCAGGGGGCTTGCTAGAGCACATATTATTAATATTTTTTACCGCTGACTATTGAACCAAGCTCCATTGCAAGTATGCACGAAGCAAGCATTATTACGCCTAAAAAGATTAAACTGTGTATAGCTGGGGTCCGGGCCCGCTTCCAGAAGGAATAGAAGATGGCTGCCCACCTCTCATTCTGGCGCTGGCTACTCGCCAGTGAGAAACAATATTTGCGTTGCATAAAGGTGAAGTTTTAGACGGAAGCTCAAGCGACAATTAGAGTATATTCTGAACGAAACACCAGGTTAACTATTTAGCCCATGCTTCACCGATGTGTAATCCTTCATAGAATGTGCACATTGGTATCCGAGCCCTCAATTCATCTCGCCACGTTACAGGCAAACACAAACGAAAGCTCAAAACGGCACACTGTACGGCTATAGAAAGAGGAAATCCACCGAATCAGTACTAAAGATCGAAAAGAATGCATGCATTGGCCTTTCGGCTTGTTTACACTGCCAACCACAGAAATGCAGCCTAAAACGTACCAGACACCTGGCGCCATCTCCAGTTTGTTGCTCGCTTGGACGACCACCAGGAATCGGAGTGATTGGACGTCGGATTTCCTAAAATCAAACGTATTCAAATACAGTAGTTACGCTGCTGGGATTGGTCTTTTCTATGTCTCGCGCCGTGCCACGTGATATACTTGGTGAAAGGCGACATCTACGTGTGTCATTGATCATGAGCATTCTAGTAGTTTTCATGTTACATATGCATGAAAATGTAAACAAGAATGGGTGAAAAACTGCACTTTTGCGTATATATCTTGTGTATCTTACCACGACAAGGTAAAATACAGATATCTTGGCAAGATACACAAGATACATACGTAAAAGAATGCTGTTTTTCACCAATTCTTGTTTCATTTTCATGCATATGCAACATGAAAACTACTAGAACGCATAATCTGTCAAGCGAATATAAATTTAAGGGTTTGCAGTGCTGTCTGCCGTGCCATGCTGACAGCACTGCTGTTTTGTATGTCTATAAATATTCTGCAATGTAATTTGAGTGTTGCTTGAACGTCACATACGTACGTTGCCTGAAAGCTGAAGTGACACAAGACAACATCCAGATTACGTTGTCAGGAAGTTCTGTTAACATTATGTCAACGTCGTGAATGTGCTGCCCAACACTGCCACAACGTTAGTGCCCAATGTTGTCTGGCGATCAAAAAAGCGTACATTAGCAGCATGTAGGCAACGTTATGCACCGACATTTGTGGACATTCACAGAACGTTACGGCAACATTTTGTGTTACTTGGGAACCGGCAGACCATCAGAGTTACAGAATGGATACCAGCATAAGGGAAGCGCAGTCGAGTATGGCAGAAAACTAGGTGAGGTGATGAAGTTAGGAAATTTGCAGGCGCAAATTGTAATCAGCTAGCGCAAGACAGGGATAACTAGAGATCGCAGGGAGAGGCCTTCGTCCTGCAGTGGACACAAATACAGGGTGATGATGATGATGGTTAATCTGCAGGAGGTTCTCGAACATCACACAAGGCGTAAATGACGCCACAGCCCGAAGCTTTCCGAGAGAGCCTTCGTCTACCTGAGTTGGATTACAAGGAAGGAAGCAGGCACACAGGGGGATTAGAGCATCTGCGTTCCACCGGAGAAAACATTTTCGGGCTAGGCGTTGTAGGGCAGCGAAGTAGGGGAGATATCAGGTGAAGCACAGCTTCTATTCTTATCGGCTAAGTTATTATAGTGGCTGTAACCCTGACCGACGACCCAGTGGAATTAGATGGTAGAATGGGTTGATATAGGAAGTTTATAAATATCTTAACTTTATGCATTATAAAGAAGCGGAGACTAGCTTCGGTTAACGATGAAATACAAGTGCTTTTCATAGGCATATCTATATTTCCGCCGTGTACACAGCACATGCGAGAATATGTAGTACTAACAGATTACAGTTAAATTTGTCACTGTACCGCACTTCATCGTTACGATAAGCAAACCTCGCGGAATTAGAGGTACTATGTTTTTTTAACACGGTGGCTACTTAGACATTTGCATCCTAGAATGTTTAGCACCGCATGGATTGTCATGATATTGCCGCAAGTCTGCTCTTAAGCATGTTGTCTACGGCGTTAGCCAGCGAGACCCTCTGTCAGAAGAGCATCTGCTACGTCTAGCGCCTCTGCTTGGTTTCTTGGGGTGGCGCAACGTGTGCCGCTCGTGCACGCGCACGAGACAGTGGCGCGGACCATATCTGGTAGAAGAGGAAAAAGTGCGTTCGGCGCAAAGACGCTCGTCTGGAAAATTCTTGTAGAGAGAGAATGAACTTCAATGAAAAGAATGGCCAGTGGCCGAAGCAGGGGTAAGGGTCAATGGCGGGGTTCAAAAGGAAAAAAATAAACAAAGAAATCTAGAAAAAAACTACCCATTCATAACCTCCCGGTCAAGCCGGCCTCACGCATGAACTCCCCTAAGGAGTTGATAGTTCGTCGGGCATCGGCCTGAGGGGGTGGCGTGGTCCATGCCTCCAGTGAGGCAATGCCGTGTCCTTTGTGTTTGCCTCTTCTGTCGCGAGACCCGGTCCCACAATAGATGCCTGACTGTCGTTCGAGCACCGATGTCGCACGTACTGTACATCACTGGTGCTGAAATCACGTTCGCCTCCGTCTCTTCCTCCTCTTCATTGTCCAAAAATTGCCGCTGATGACCTCGCGTCTTCCTTGAAGCGGCGTACGCGCGCTACTTAGCCAGGACGTCTTCGGTGAGTCCTACGCCCGTCCTGGCCTTATGCTTCAGGACTTGCGCGCCCCGAGGAAGACCCTTGGGCAAAGGGTGGGCATTGTGCGGTACCTTCGCCTTCAGCTCCCGTTTGGCTTGCACTTTACGTCGTTCGCGCTCCTCCTCCGGATCCAGACGCACAGGAATGAGAGTGACTAGGCCCAGGGGAGATCAGCGGGAAAATAACAGCTCGCTCGCTGCACTGTGGGCCGCACCGTTGCCGATGCTGCCCGAGTGCCCCGGGAACCAGTACACTCGCACACCCACGCCGTAGTCACGATGAAGGGATGCGCATGCGACCTTAATATCATGCTCCCACGTGCCTACTCTGGGCGTCGCCGTGAACGCCTTTAGGGCGTCTAAAGAGTCGGTGAATATCGGGAACTCTTTGTCTCTGCGGTCTTCCGTAATATTTCCCGCCTTTTCCTTCAGCTTCTCAATGGCAAATAGGATGTCCTGCAGTTCAAGTGCCCTTATGGTCGGTTCTTGCTAGTGTTGGTGAATCCGGACGTGTTGCTGCTCACCACTAACGACTGCCAGCGCCACTCTGGATGTAGTAGGACCCCAGGCCGTATCTGTGAAAATAGCACATTCTTTCAAGTCAGCCCGTTCTGCAAGTTTGGATCGATAAGCGCCGTGGTACTCTTTCGTCTGCCGGCGTGTGACAGGCTCGTGACTCGAACCTGCACGTCATCCCAAGGAGCAACAGCCCGAAGCATCAACCTTGTTTGACAAGCCTTCTCCGTCTAACACTAAGAGCTGCTGTCCAGAGTGTGTGTAACGTCGACAGCGGCCATGTCACTCCTTGAGTTCCATAATAATGTCACTGAGTGGAGGAAATCCCACGTAACGGTGCAGGTCTTCCACTCGCGCATGGCGGGGTAGACTCGTGATCACCCGAAGAAACTCCCGGTGCATCCTTTCGAGCTTGTTGTATTGTGGTTTGGTGACGTCAAAGCATACCGCCCCGTAACAATCCCTCGACGTAAGCACTCCCGACGTCAAAGTCCGAGCGGTATCGGTGCCAGCTGCGGTATCGGTGCATGCTGCCTTGCCTTGTTTGCGATTTCTGTTGTCTTGAGAGGGCCGCTAGATTCCGTCCACTGTGTCAAGTCGTCCGCATAAATGGTGAAACGGACGCCGTGAACCTCTCGTAGACGCACAGCCAGTCCTCGCATGACTAGATTAAACAGCGTAGGCGATAAAATTGCGCCCTGAGGAACACCTAGATTGTTCGTGATTATCCTTAGACATGTGTTGTCACTACGGATCTCGAATGTCCGATGCTCCAAGAACGATTTCACAATGTTTACAATTGGTATTCCAGGGTTCGCTTCTTCGAGCGCCGAGGTTATGGCTTCGTGTGTGAGCTGTCGAATGCCGTTTGACCTGTCCGCGGCGACCAGATGCCGGGAACCTTCTGCCAAGCCCGCCGCTTCCTGGTGCAACGACGGAGCAAAAAGAGGCTGTCTTGAGTGCAATGACCTGGTCTGAATCCAGTCTGACTTGGGTAAAAGTATGGTTGTTGTGACTTCTTGTGAACTTCTTCAAGATTGTGAACTTCTTCAAGGAGTATACGTCCTCTTTCTGAATTCCTGTCATATCCCCAGCTTTCATGAGGAGCATTGAAGTCTCCTCCAACCAATAGCCGATCCTTAGGGTAACATGTTACGCAGGTCAAGCACTCGGCGAAATTAGCTTTCTTCGCACCACCTGTCTTGTAGCAATTGGTTTCTCGGCGAAGGTAGGCGGACAGAAGTAATGTTTGACGACCTCAGTTTGCATCGCACCGCCACCACCTCTTGGATCTTGCTGCAATACTTAGCTGTGTCGAGCTTAGCGTGCGGCACATCCTGCGCACAGACAGCCGTCTATGCTTCAACTTGCTCTTCTCTCTGTCAGTCGTACTTTTTCTTTCCAGTCTGGGCGTTTAACAAGCTGTGTGGAAAATACCCTTCGTAGCCCCGGATGCCAGGACTGGTGCCCCTCGTTTCTTGCAACAGAAGCACCGCCGGCCTGCCCACTTGTTTAAAAAGGCGCTGAGTTCAGCGGCGCACTGGTTGTGCGATCGGCAATTCCACTGCAAGACATCCGCGGACTGTTAAGGCAATGTATTGCGGCCGCTGCTCTTTGGTGAGCTCTCCATGCCGAGACAAAATGGCCATCTTTTGATCCTGTGTCTGCAGGGGTTGCATAAACTGTCGCATCATACCCTGCTGTGCCTGTTGCATTTGATGCCGATGCTTTAAAACATTCTTGTAAATTACTCGAGTGCATAGCTTGGTTCACGGCACAGGTTCGCCCTTAATAAACCAGTGATTGTATTTTACTGCTCACATTAAGGTTAAAATATAATCTCTCTTCAATGAAATACACCATACGCACAATACATTCATGGGAAAGTGTTCTTACTAGCCTGAAAATATGCACGAATGCGAGTATTAAAGGAAGAAGAGCATTATGCATTATGCATTTCATGCACTGTAGAAACGTAGGTTATGTGAATCGTTTGGCAAATACCTGACTATACAGCATCATTTGGGGTTCTCAACGCGTTACTATGTGGGCCAAAACGCTTGCGTAAGGTTAGTAATTAGGTGTGGTTTGTGACGAACGTTGATGGCGACGGCAGCAGCCAGGCGAACGATAGCGTGATGGCGACAGTGGGACCATTGATTTAGTGGTCCCACTGATATGCACTTGGCAAAAAACGTCACAACCTGTTCCGCACTACCTGCGCTGAAAGCGAAGGAGTACGATATCGGGCCAATTGGCACTTTGTTGCTAATATAGGCGGCCTGTTGCTGACGTTCGCGGAGTGACGTACGCGGAGGCCCTTGGTGGTGCTGACAACTTCAAGAGAGTAATTGGAGTAATGAGAATAATTGCATGAGTCGTTGCGTCGGTGGCACGAGTGCACATGCTCTGGTGTTCAAGAAAACTGTTGCTGCGTGATGGGATCCATGTGCCACTCTTCTCAAAGAGCTAGCTGGTGATTGCGCGAGACAAGTACACATTCGTCGAATAAAGGATCCCGTCACTCACCAAATCAAAACTAACTAACTCTTATGTTTGGTTTCCATTTTTTCTTCCTTCTTCAGGAACTTATTTATGCGTGCGTCTGTGTCAGCATGGTTAAAGTACCTAAGTTTTATGTAGAAGATCGTGGCTCCGTCCAATAATCGCACACGTAACTTACTTTATTGAAGACCCCATAAGCGTGGTCAGACAGGAACCTACCTACCTGTAGTTGAGTGCCTGGTATGAGGCAAAGGATGTTTCGCCTTAATGTTGCAAATAAAACCTAGGCCTCTTTCGCTGCGGAATAAGGCTGCGCTAAATCCATACCTGTCAAGCTAACATCAGGAATATAATAACCTCGAATGAAGTTAAGTATGCAAGTAAGGTTAAGGCCGCGAAGAATGCATTGGCCGCATAATGTAATTTTTACACAGCTGTTGCCTTATGAAGATTTGAAGCTGCTTTTTACGAGGGCTGTGTGCGGCCGTCTAGACAGCATGTAAATGAGACTGTACATGAATTTGTACAAGCTTCTGCTACTAATATACATTTGCGTTTTCTAATTATGTTGTCAATGATACTTCAAGTACAGAATCATACCATTACAATACTACCCACATGCTCTCACTGTAGCCATCACATTCCAAGCCAGCGTTCTGTAGGAGATATCACCTAAATAGCGACAATACCTCACTCATTGAACCACCATTAACTGACCAAAATTCGTGCAATACACTACGCCAGCTGTGAATGAGAACATTTAAGCATGGGAAATGCACATTAGGATTCAAACAAAAACACCATATGTTTATTTTAAACAAAAACTTAATGCAGGGCAGATTACGGCCAACGCGGCGTAATGTGAATGCAATGATTATGATTTAAATTGTTGTGTTATAATCGCTGTGCAAGCTCTGCTTCAGTGATTTTTTAAGCTCTGTGAATAGGCGCAGAGGTGAATTACATGTTTATGATTCATGAAAGGCTCTTGCACTTAACAACTGCTTATCAGACACTTTCAAGCCCCGACGAATAGTACACCTAGTTTAACCACACTGTATATCCAGTTTCCCATAAGTTCACTCCAGCTGTGACGCTCACAACACCGTATGCCATTACTGAGAGAGATCTCTGCAAAATGAGAGATAAAACGCTAGCCCTTACGAAGCACAGCTGTTTCACCGATTGTACAAAGGGAATGTAGGTAGCACAAATTGTCGGAAGGATTTGTTTTGCCGCTCCAGTGAGATTGCACGTTATTTGAACCGACAAGCGATGTTGAGGAGTTTCCTTCTCAGGTAAGCATGTGCGAGCCATCGCGCTCATTTGTGTTCTTTCAAGGGGCTGCCCTGCTCATTGTACTGCGAATTTCTCCAAAATATTTCTGTTTATATCGGAAAACACTTCGAACAGAGAGGTGAAAAATAACCACCTAGCCAACTTAGGCTACTCAGGTAATCTATACATATTGATTAGCATTTTATACCTGTTTAATATTTTAATCCTAAATGTTCTATATCTATGTTGTCCAGTTATATATGCTTGCAATGTATCCAGTCCTATCAATCTCTTCACACTTGTTTGCCACCATTACTGTAAACGTATCTTACTTATCTCTACCGCTGACTGGTTAATGCTTCCATTCGCTCTAAAGATCCAAAATTCTGGAAGAAGGACGTTTCTTACGGGTCTCGGAGGATGAATAGCTCACATTCCATTAGTATTTCCTGAGTTGTCGCCATATTTTAGCTGCACCAGACACATACGTCATGCTGTTGCGATATTTGCTCCGGTATCTTATTTTTCAAGGCGATAAATTCTGCCTCAAATAGCAATGCACTGCCCGTTCTGTTATCATACAGATATTCCTTTTTAAGTTCTTTCTTGCCCAATATGCTCCAACAGCTCCCTCTTCTTGCAGTTACACAGAGTCTTGACATAAGTCGACTGAACACTGCCATGCTGTTCAACGCCGGTACGATGGTCATAATATCACGTATGGAACGCATGCCTGATTTGTAATAATATGGATGCCCGGCTTTCAGGCCAAATACGCTGACAACTAGCCCTCTGGTTTGTTCACCCGCACTGTGACTACGTCGTCAACAATATGACACAGCTACCACCACCCGCTCTACCACCACGAGCAGAGAGAGTTACCAGGGAGTGTCCATGCTCACATATGTAATTCCAAGCTGCTGGACAAACATTAACGGGCATCTGGTTCGAGTCGTTGTAGAGCAACTGGTCCACCAAATAGTGCTAGATGCTTCTGACCACTACGCCGTCTCGTGGCTGCGATCTTGTCCACCCTGCGCAGTATGTTCATGAAGGCAGTATGTTAATGAAGGTATGTTTTTGTGTGCGTTAAGAGCCGCACTATCAGGTAATACTGGCTCTTCTATTTTATTGCGATAGCAATTATAAGGACACTCCAGACGCCGTCGCCATCGCCGTGAGGTTCCGTATAAAGTCCATGGGCCCCTCACCCACACCCTCGCCGCGCGCCCTGCTCGGTATCTAAGAGTAAAAACGTGCGAGAGGAGGCGGCGATCGCGGCTCAATCTCACCGGCGTGAAAGGGAGGAAAGCGGGCAGGAAGCGCACCGTCTTCCGTCACGCGCGAGGCATTTAACATTGAGAGCAATTGGGAGGAGGTAGGGATAGGGAGGAGGGCATTCTAGGGTGGCGCGGTCGCGCGACCGTATCTTGAGAGCGATCTGCGTTGGGAGATAGTTAAGGTACGTCGCAGCTCGAAGCTTTGTGCGTGTTGTCTGTTCTCGGCGTTTTGTTTGCGCTGGAGCCATAGACAACATGAAGGTCACTTCACGCCAGTGTTTTCACACCGTGTGGTCCGCAGTCATTGAGTGTGATATGTTCATGTTGATGTGCGCGCTGACACCATACCTTTTCATTTGGTTGACAAGCGAATCTTTACAACTTGATACGGCCGACAAAAGTACATTCCTTACTTCGTACGCCTCTTTCCTTATTTGCTATCGGATCGATGCTTCGCCTTTCGGGCGAGACTGCGCTTTGTTTTTATTAAATCGGAACTAACCGTACGTGCGTGCTTATATATAAACAATGCTTCTTATGGCACCAAATTGGTTTTATCGATTACCTGACTTTCTTGAAATCTACTGAACTTTAGGGGCTCTGACAACTGACTATCTTTCTGGACATCCGGCAACACTAATTACAGCACACATACCCTACCCCAGCCCTTAGTCAAGCAGTGAGCGGACCAGTCTTGGGTATTTATAGGACAGCGTGGTATTTCCATGACACAAGGACTGATGCACCTTACGCGTTTACAAGGCGCTCTGTCTTGCATAGCATTTACATTGTATATATGCCCTGAGTTAGGGATATTTGCAACTTCGATGTAGCAAATAATCAGAGCAAATTATAACATAATAATATGTTCCTGTTTCTACCTTTTTGCGAAAAAGAAATTTCTAAGGGTTTTTACAAACGTTGCAGGATGCCACCAACGAGCTCGCTTTAATTGGATATACCATTTCATCTGCTCTTGCATTCAGTGTGCTTAAAATCTATATACCATGTCTAAGCGGGGCGGCTGATCACATTTTCCTCCTTTTCTATGTATTTTTTTATTAAACGCCTGGGAAGTGCTACCATATGCTTGTCCTTTGGAGCCTCTGACGAGAAACATGCGGGCAATACTTCGAGGGCGCCACATATTATCTTCCTCCTGGCAGATGATCTGGTAAGTAGAACGGCGGCCGTCCATCTTTCGCAAGAAAATCTTTTGTCGCTGAAGCGGTTTTTAAATTACTGCAAAGAAAGGGCACCATAACATTATAAAAATATTTTGGCGATTAAGAAGGTGGAATCATGCTGAGAACATTTCTGTAGTTGCCTAATTACATTTCGATTTAATTTATTCAATATAATGGGTTGCTGAAGTATCACATGGGTGAGGCTCCCATGCCTCATAGACACGAAACCTAATATTACAATTATTGCGTTGAAGAACGACAGGTTAAAGAACCAAGTATGCGCTTTTGGCGAAGCTCCAAAGGATACGACCATGTTATTTAGAACTGACATGCTATGTACTGTGGCAGAGGAAAGGGCTCGTTGAAGGTGTTTTTAGCGGGAATATATGGTAATTATTCTATGCACGCTTTCCGGTCACTTTGCGCTTTAGAACCGTAAGGATATCTCCAGGTGCCGATTCTTCAGCATCAGCCTATGGCGAGCCGTCAGCGTCTCGATGACGACAACGATGTTGCGCCTCGGCTGCTCCGCACATTCGAGCTGAGCGCGAGAGTAGAACGGCGACAAGACGGCAAGAACGGCGGCAAGAGCAACAGCATCTGTGATAGTGCATAAATAAATGTGGGCAACCAAACGCCATCACGTCTTCCCACAAGTGGTGACCCTGGACTTCCGACGGCAACGCGCCACCTGCTCGTTGAAGTTGAAGTTGACATTTATTTGCACCATCACAAAGCGGGAATGCTCGGGCAAAAAGTGAAAATCAATTCATTTGAGAAGCGCCCGAGCTCCCATATACAAGGCATACAAAAAGGGCTACAATGTACACTAACAAGGCATTTTAACTATTTATCATTGTAAGTCAACCTCTAGTGTTATACAGTGTAATATAATACGAATAGCTTGACAATAATTATTCATACATAAAAAACACTAACAGCGGAAAAAAAGTACTGACATCATGGAATGAAATACTCTCGTATGTTACGTATGCTACACATTTCCACATGAATGTTTTTGGAAAACTAGTCTGTTTAACAGAACTGCAAGTGCATGACGTTTGCCGCCCATGCTGAGTACTGCAAAATGGCACGTGCCAATACTCTTTACTGCGGAATGATTCGGTTTCAGCGATGATATGCTAAGAAATGCATGCTCGCAGTTATATACAGATTTTTTGTGTCTCATGCATAGAAAATACTCGTAAAGTTTGGGCACGGGAACAATTTTAAACTGACGAAACAGTTCAGCAGTGTGCACTATAATCAGCACTAGCGATATGACGTAACGCCTTATTTTGTAGCACATGCCGTTTGCTAATGTTAGACGATGTGGTACTTCCCCAAACCAGGAAACAATAGTTAAGATGTGATAAGAACAGTGTGTTATAAATTAACAGTTTTACGGATACGGGAAGGTATGAGCGAAATTTTGCTAGAACACCAACACACCTATTTAGGCGAGACATAACTGAGCTAACGTGAGGATCCCAGCTCATGTTTTTATTGAAAAGTACTCCTAGCGTTTTTACAGTATCAACTATTTCAATGTTGCAGTTTTCAAACTTTATCACTGGTCGTACAATAAGCGAACTTTGACGCGCATGGAACAACCCAGCTTTTGTTTTTTTTGAATTTATTAACAGGCAATTTTCAGCGCTCCATGCACTAAGTTTTTCCATAGTTTCGTTAATAACCAAGATCAGGTGTTGCATGCCGCTGCTTTTAAATAGGAGGCTTGTGTCATCTGCGTACAAAATGTAACTTGGATCGTTGCTCATAGTTGTTATATCATTAATATATAGCAAAAACAATAATGGGCCCAGGATACTTCCCTGGAGGACTCCTGTGGTTATATTCTGGCAAGTAGACACGTGGTTTCCTATCGTCACACGCTGGCATCGATATCGTAGGTGCGTTTTTAGGAGCGCTGCGATTCCACGAATACCATATAATTCCCGTTTTTCCAAAAGTATTTCATGATTGATCCGATCGAACGCCTTCGAGTAGTCTACAAATACACCGATGCACAATTCTTTGTTTTCAATGGACTCAAGAATTAGTTGTTTTTGCTTTACGAGAGCTATTTCTGTGGACCTGTTAGGTAGGAAGCCATACAGCGATGAAGTAATCAAGTTAAATTTCACGCAAAACTTCATTAGTCGCTTATAAAGTATCTTCTCCAAGCCATAGGAAAAAATGGGTAGAATCGAAATTGGCCTATAGTTAGCCATGTTATTTCTGTCACCACTTTTAAAGATCATGATGACTTTAGCTACTTGCATTAGTTTCGGAAAGTAGCCTGAAGATATTGACAAGTTATATACATAAGCCAATATTGGGGCCACGGAGCAAGAATTCTTGAGGAGGCGAAACTGCGCTCGCTAGTCAAGGAATCGGGCACAGCGCTCACGCGCCCTCTGTCGTGAGATTCCGCTAGCGGAGAAGGAAAAATGAGCGCGCCCCTCTCACCACGCTCTCCGACGAAGCTCGTCGGTTCAAGGCCATTCGTCGCCGATTCGCCGTTCGCGCTTCGCGCCCGAATGGATGTTTTTGTGCGTCCTCGCTGGCTCCAAATTTTAACGCGACAGCGTTAAAGAGCTCGTTTCGCAGAAATACCGGTGTCCGGTCGGTGAGGCTAGCAATTAGAAGGCGATGCGCACGGGCCCGACTACTCTATTGCGTTCTACTCTAGAAGGCGAAGCTCAAGCGCACTCCAAGTTTTTTCGGTAAATTAATGAGAAAAATGGCGTCACATACAGGGAAATTACCAGCGTGATATATTTTGTACAACGCGAAATCTATAATTTTGACTACGTGAACCCAATGAGTTAGGTATAATTTTTTCAACGAATAATGGGACTTAACCTATATTCCATCAATTCAGATTTGGGATGTTGCGGCGGCCGCATTTAATGGGGCGAAATGCTAAAGGCCCGTGTATTTACATTTAAGTGCGCGTTACAGAACCCCAGGTGGTCGAAATTTCCGGAGCCCTCCACTACAGGCGTCCCTCATAATCATATCGTGCTTTTGGGACGTATAACCCTGCACTTATATTAAGGCGAAAGCCTTAGATGCCTCATTAAGCGCGAAATTTGACCGTCAGCGTGCCGCGGCGTCGGGGACGAGTGATGCAATATATCACCACCACCATCAAATACCGCCCTATGACGTCACGATGACTCAGATTGTCAAAAATGATTGCCTTGCAGGACGCGTACCCACTGCTGCAGTTCGGCACGAAACATTTGCGCCCCATCCTGAAGAACCACTGGTCGAAATCTGCAAAGCACTCTCCTTTGTCGCGGCGTGAAAAGCGCGCAAACATCGGAGTCGGCGCCGCCGGCGAAACGCGCGGAAGCCACTGAGAGCGCTAAAGAGAAAGAAAACCAGCAAATCGCGAAGGGATGCGCGAACTATTGGGAACTCTCCCTCCCAAGGCCACCTACGCATGCGCGCGCACAATATGCGAGCGAGGACCGGGGCGTGCATGCGGCGGCAGACGTCGTCTGCTCAGGGGCCACTATTAGCAGTTCGTTTCAAGCGCTGTACGGCCTATAATTCTGGCAGTATCGATTAGTGACTGCAGCTAAACTATCTGTCATATCTCCCGATTGATGTTACAGACAGAAATCTTAGAAATTTTACAATGTACCAGGCGCTATCACGATTTTTATGCGCCCCGTCCATAGAAGAGCATGTAAAAGATGGCAACACGGCGAAAGCGTCATCTGTCGTGCTTCGGCGTAAACCGCTTTCCGCCGTGACGCTATCGCGCCGCCCTCGCGCGCTGCCGCCGCCTAGAGATTCTCCTCCTCAAATACTTCTTTCTCCGTGATTGGGGCTATTATTTAAACCACGTGTTTAACTGGAGCCAGCTCAATACCATCAATATCACGTGCTTTGCTGTTTTTAAATGAGTTAAATATGACACATATTTCGGCCTCATTGGTTGGTTCGAGATACATGCTAGAAGGGTTCCTATTTATGGCATGTTTAGTCCTACTTGACCTTTGCGGACCTGACACAACATCTCTGAGAAACGTATTAAATTGTTCAGCAAGCTCGAATCCCTCTATACGACGACCTTGATGGTTTAGCTCTGTGACTTGCCGAGACCGGTGTGCGATTTAGCAAACTGTTGAGCTTATTCCACATCTGCCCACTATCCCTACATTGCTCTTTACTAAACTGATCGTGCAGAAAACAGCGCTTTTCATTTTTTAGAAAGGTGTTAAGCTTATTACGATATTTTTATAAATATCGAGATCCTCTGGTGACCTGGTCTTAAGAAATTTTTGGAACAATCTTGCTTTTTTTATTCTGCGCAAGCACTCGCGGTTGATCCACAGTTCCTGTTTTTTTATTACATTTTCGCAATATTTTTTCCTTAAAATGTTCAAAATAAATACGTTTGAAAGCAGAAATGAAAGCCTCGTATGCGGCGTCGGCTGTTAAATAATCGTAAACGTCAGTCCAAGTTTCTTTTTCAAGGCATGCGTAGAAGGTGCTTAAAGTTGTAGGTACGATATTTTGTACCCTCTTTACATCGTTCACTTGCGCATGTGCAAGTTTGTCTTAACCCCTGATAAACAAATAAATCGGTAAGTGGTCGCTCCGTGTGCACGGTAAACACCTTCAGCCTCGTTCATTCCGGCTGATCATGGACACCACAACCAACAGCGACGTCACACCGAATCCCACGGTACCCGAACCTGTCGTCGCTACTCTCAAGCTACCGGAGTTTTGTCAGTTGGATTTAGAACTCTGGTTTCTGAGCGTCGAGCCTCTCCTCCGACGATATCGAGTAACATAGCAAACAGCAAGGTACGACTACGTCATCGGTGCTTTACCACCTGCTGTCATCGCCATCGTAAGGGACATTCTGCGCTCTCCGCCTCCTGACACACCCTACGACACTCTTAAAACCGAGCTATATACGCCGGACAACCGAGTCGGAACAGCGTAGGCTGCAGCAGGTACAACCGCGGAGGATCTCGGTGACCGAAAGCCCACGGAGCTTCTGCGTCGCATGCGGCATCTGATTGGGGACGAGTCTGCTGCATTGGACGCATCCATTCTTCGGGAGCTCTTCCAACAGCGACTGCCACAGCAGGTGCGGATGATCTTGAGCGTGTCCTCCACAGAAACCCTCTACTCACTGGCACAAATGGCCGCCAAAATTATGGATGTCGGCACACCGGCCATATCTCGAATCGAGAGACAACATGACTCTTCCCTCTTTGCGCCGGTTCGCGGCGACCGCTTAGACCGTCTCCTTCAAGCTAACGAGGAGCTCAACCGCAAAGTGGACCAGCTGCCGCTGAAAGCAGACCACCGAGGCAGTGCGTCATGACAGCGACACCAAAGCCGCGACAGATCACCAAGTCTGCCTCGCAACGTCTGCTGGTACCACCGCCGATACGAAGCACGCGCTCGTCAGTGCAATCGGCCATGCCAGTTTGCTAGAAACGCACGGGCCACGCACTGACGGCGGCCAGTGTTTCAGGCCCGTCATACAGCCGCCTATTCCACGTCACTGATCGCGTCACGAAAGTCCGGTACCTCATCGACACAGGAACGAAGTGTGTGTCGTTCCTCCTACGCTGGAGGACCGCCGAAGAGGTCAGACCACGCCGTCTGTCACTGCTGTCAATGGCTCAACCATAAGGACCTTTGGACACAGGTCCGTTACGCTTGACATTGGCTTGATACGCACGTTTCGATGGATTTTCTTAGTCACTGACGTGCGTGTACCAATGATTGGTGCATATTTTCTTTGGCATTATAAGCTTGTGGTAGACCTACGACATAGCCGTCTCCTGGATTCTGAGACCCACCTAAATGTTCAAAGCGTGACATCAAGTTTACCACCTTTGCCTCTCGTGCAAGCTCATGCCAAGTGTCTGCGCCGTGGTGTACACTTCTGGAAGACTTTACCAATCTCTTCCGTGCTCCATCTCTTAAAGCCCCGGTACACCACCATGTCACTCACCACATTGTGACAGTAGGAGCGCCGGTGTTTGCACGTGCTCGTCATCTCGCTCCTGACCGTTACAAGATCTCGAGGCAAGAATTCGAGCATATGCTTGAGCTCGGATACGACCGCCCCTCTTCTGGTGCCTGGTCATCACCGCTACACATGGTCCCCAAGTCATGCGGTGACTGGAGACCGTGCGGTGACTATTGCGCCCTCAACAAAGTGACGGTACCGGACCGCTACCCGATACCACACATCCAGGACTTCACGGCATTGCTGAACGGTTGAACCGTATTCAGCAAGATGGACTTAGTGAAGGCATACCACCAAATAGGTACCTGTCGAGCCTTCCGACGTACCGAAGACTGCCATAATAACACCTTTTGGCATGCTTGAATACATAGTATGCCGTTTGGTTTACGAAACGCCGCACAAATCTTTCAACGGTTCGTGGACAAGGTTCTTCGTGGTTTCACGTGCTCTTCGCGTACATCGACGACATCCTCGTCTTCAGCCCTCAGAACGGATCACAAACTTCACCTGCGTCAGGTTTTCACGCGGCTCCGCAAGTACGGACTAGTCGTCAACGGACTGAAGAGCGAGTTCGGAGTTTCTTCACTGGACTTCCTTGCCCATTACGTGGATTGCCGTGGGATCTCTCCACCAGCCGCGCGCGTGGAAGCTATATTACAGTTTTCGCGACGAACAACTACGAAGAAACTGCGTGAATTCCTCGGACTTGCCAACTAATACCGGTGGTTTATTCCCCACTGCGCTGCTATCTTGCACCCCTCCATGCACTTCTGTCCGGTCAAACGAAGCCGAACGCTTCCATCTCCTGGGCAGGCGACGCCGAGATAGCTTTCAGTTTCATCAAGGAAGCGCTCGCCAACGCAACACTCCTCGCGCATCCAAAGTGCGACGCCAGCACCTCACTCACGTGGATGCCTCGACGTCGCCATTGGAGCAGTCCTGCAGCAGTTGGTCGATAGAGTTTGGCAGCCGATCGCTTTCTTCTCCCGGAAGCTCTCACAGACCGAGCGCCATTACGGCACATTCGGTCGCGAACTGTTGGCGCAGTGTAGCCAGGTTTGGCTATATATAGCCAAATTGGGCTACGGGAATAATCTTTTGGCGTGAACTTGGACGGGTTGGCTATGTGGCTATTTGGGTATTGAAAATTTGCGACTTGGCTGTGTTTGGGCTATAAGTGGCCACTGATCTGACACATCAGTGGCCAAGGCAATCCTGTTGCTGACGCACTATTCCGAATAGAAATCAACGCAACGGTGGATGAGCGCCTACCACTCGATTTTGCAGCATGGCTACTGCACAACATGAGGACAGTGACCTTCAAGTTCTACGACTCCAAGAGAACCTTGGAGTCATCCGTGGCCAGACGCCACGGATGCGCTCTGGCCACGAGATCCCGAACTCCATGCTGAAACTCACTGTCATAATTTGGTTGAACCTAAATTAGTAGTGCCCCTCTGGGTCTCGGCATTTGTTGTTGCCCGTGTCAGGCGCCTTTCCAAGCCATCACGCACGGTCGTCCTCGTGCATCTGAGTAAACGAAATTTGTCCCACCACCTGTCGTTCAGCTCGTACTTGCGCGACAATGTGCAGTTGGGAGAAGGGCGCGCCCACCCCTGCACTTTGCGGGACTGTTTTCTTTTCCTTCATTCTACATATTACGATGAGGATATTTGGATTATTGGTTTATGCGCAGGAACTGAATACAAAGTTGCACGCACCAGCTAAACATAAAAGTGAAGGAAAAGACATTGGTTAATCGAGAAATATCATTAAGTAAAACACAGAGGGTCACAAAAGGATGAAGCCCGCTTTTATAGCACGTGTATAATGAGAATTGATGACTAATGAGGTCGCAAACTGGAACTTGTTGGACAAAACACCAAAATGTTTGTTTCAGGTAATGCGTAATGTTCTACAGGACAATCAGCGGACTTTGGTGCACCACGCGCACACTATCAGTGCGCGCGTCCGTTTTTCCCAGGCTACATCAAGCATTACTGTAGTGGATGAAGATGAGGTTGTGTACATTGCAGGGAACTTATTTTAAAGATAACACCAACATTCAAGGGCCAAGCTAGCAAGATGGCCGTTTCCGCGGGGAGTATCCGGCACCTTGGCGGTAAATTTTATGTATATTTTTTATTTTACTACATCGAAACCTGATCGGTGCTGTTGCAGGAGTGGGAGAACATCACGTATCATGAGCGGACAAAAAATTGGTCAACGACAACAACCGAGCATCTCCGGGGACAGCATTCCAATGTTCTTTTCTCAAAGAAAGGACTGCCTACATGTCTGTTCTCTCTTTGAAACATTAAACGTTTAGGCTGTAGACCTGCGAGTACGTGAAGTTCCGCGGGCTTAATGTATTTATCTAAGCAGACACAGCGTGATGTGGTATTCGGAGGTGTAGAAACGGGGTTACTCTTTTATTGTGGTGACCTGTTGACAGAGGGCTTAGATTCAGACTAGAAAAGTTAGGGGAAGGTAAAATTCCATCTCCTATCTACGGCAATAAAACGTACGGCTTACTTTTATATCGAAACCAACTTATTATTTTCCCAAAGGTTGCTGACTACAGATGCACATTCAAGAATTTGCCGGATTGGTGTTTGCATGTTAGCAGTTTACTTTCTCGAGATGCCACCCGAAGAGTACGTTGGAGGCAGCCACGTTTTATGCGAGCAGCATTATTTGCACAGAGCTGATATCACGTATTCTAGAGGAAAAGCTCCATATAGTGCCACATGCACTGAATCCGTAACCGAAAGGGAGCCGCTATGTTGCTAGTCTGTGCAGGCGCGACGGCGCAGACAACGAGATGCGATTCAGGTGATACGTGCAATCAACGAGATCCCGAACGTCCCATATTATGTTGGCGCCATCTAGTTCAGGCGCTTGCAAACGCATTCTTTCACGCACCGTAATTTTGCATCAAATTTTATAAACAGCTGTTGAGTCTTTCTGAAAAATATAAGGAATGAATCTCACACAATATCTTGTGTACGTGCTAGTTGTAAATGCTTGTTTTTGCATCATATTTTAACTGTTTAACGTTACAAAAGTCAGAGATAGCTACATGGTGGCGCCTTGGCCGTTGTACGTTTTTCGCCAAGCTTTCCCTCTAGAGTACATGTGCTAACTCGGCGATTCTTTGGCAACTTCATCCAGTTTGCGGTACGTATGCAACCTCCTGCACACACCCTGTGACCCAATTTTTTGCGATCTTAGGCCATTAGATATGTACTAGCTGCTGTGTTGCCGAGCTGACAACATGAGACACTGGGAACGTGCCCGAAGAGACAATCGGCATTGCGCATGTTTTGTTGTGCGCCTTTCTTGGACGATCCCTCAGAATGGAGCTTACACAATCAGTACGTAGTCTTACATATATAAAAAAGCGATAGTGCCCATCCAACCAAACAACTCCTATCTAGCCTGGATGGATAGCCATTACAAGGAAGTTGCAACCGGGATACCAGGGATGGTGGGGTTGCGGCGGAGCATCAATGTGGCAGGTATCAACTGGGGTGCGTGATTACAGAATACATTATGTCCTGGTACCATTTGTCATTGTATCTGGCAGGAGATTGCCACTTGGTGTGTTAACTTTTGTGACGACATGTTTCCTGATTCCAGGGTAGCACGGGGGCATGGAATGGTGATCGTTAGTGCCGTAATAATATTACATCCTAGAAAACGTGCAATCAATAATTACACACACATTATAGAAAAACTCACTAATCACAATAACGTCGCTTTTTTATGATTCATTGCAGAATATTTCAGTATGCTTGCTTCAGGCTAAATTATGAGAAATGAGTTCTGACTTGCAGATATTTCTCAAGTCTACCGATTCAAGGGTGCTAGATATCAATTAAAGATGTTTTTGTAGAACTGCCACCAGATGTAGTGCCAGTAACGAGCAGCGAGAGTGCAATTTGGAGCATGTGCTTCTGTGGAGCAAATTTTGTGTGCTTTCGGAGCCGTCCTACTAATATGGATGTTTAATTTTACTCATGTAATTTAGTAATTCCGTAACCGCGTTCGGGAAAAAAAGGCGCACACGCTGCTTTAGCGATGGAGGAGAAATAACTGTGAGCATCAGTCTGTTGCAGATAGGCTTCAACGGATGCTGCCTGTTTAAGGCGAAAAGGGATTGCTTTTATAATAGCAGGTTATATACGAGCAGTATTCAAGAAAGCACGGCCCCCATTCACTAAAATCTCTTCGGCTAGAATTGTTCGTAAGTGCAATATCGAGCCAATCCTGAAACGGGGCCAGGTAATAGCAAATATCACCTAGGAATAAAACATTCTAGGAATTCTGCCCTATCAGTTTGGTCTCAATTTACGGACATCTCAAAGCATGTTGGAATTCAGTGATCCCTGAACGGCTGACACCGTCACAGTCACACAGCTGCTAGTGCCGCCAAACTCCGTTCATGCAACTGCGTGCTCTCCACTTCCTGAGCTTTACCATGCCTACCTGTCACTCACTCAATGCCATGCTGTGTCTCCGCTGTTTTACGCCGCTACAGTGCATGCCACGCACATGCATTCAGAAACGCAGGAAAACTCCGGATGTTCCTACGCAGTCGATGAAAAATACACCACCGCAGGTGCTGCTCATAAAGGTCACTCGGTCATCGAAAGCAGGAATGTTGTGTTGTGACATCCTCTAGGCGTACTACGTTTTTAATACAAGGTCATTTTTATCGACATCTCCCCCAATTTTAAGCGCGCATATGCCCCCCCCCCCGCATATGCGCGGCAGAGGGTGAGGCAAAGATGGCCTTTGACATATCCCAGCAGATGCCATTTACTGTTTGTGCAGCTGTTACGAGTATTGCACAATCCAGGCACTGTTCTGGAATCAAGTGCTTGTATTTAGGAACCACTCTCAGGCTAGAACAGCTCGTAAACTTGATCCTTCAGATGTGGTGCTGGACGTATTATTAGCGCAGAGCCATAAGTAACTTGTACTAACGCAGAAATATACTTGTTAAACTCTGCCTCACATGTGCGTATTTGTTGAGGCAAGGCCCTTCTATAGTACTTCTTAAGCATCTGGTTATTTTCAGTTAGCGTCCGTCAGCGGCGGCCTCCTGGTTTCTCGGAATACCTTGAAGCACCGAAAAGAGAGAAATAGTGTTTGATTACAAAGAAAGCTGAGAAGTCGGCCTGAATTACTGCGTCATAGCCTGCTTCTCTACGTCGAGGTTGGGCAAGGGGTACAAAAGGACCGATAGGAAGTAAAGATAATGCTATGAAGATGAAAGGCACGAATATAAATAATAAATTTAACTGTAACCATTCATTACAGTGCTATGTCCAGGTAACTGTATATATGACTATAGAACCCACAGTGGATTTAGTAGATTTCATGACTGGGCCCGAGTTTTTATTTTGTCAGTGAACCTAAAAGAGAGCTTTTAGAAAGTGTATGGTGGTCGATGCGTGTCATAGATCTCTGCATCTGGTGACTTTCTCACAAGTGCGACGGGCGCATGCAAAGTACGTGGCCTCTTGCATGCTATAGCTGTGATAATTCGCTCTGTACGTACTGCATCTGCCGAATAGGGTGGCTCGCACGCTAGCTCGTCGGCACCCGCTATGGTTCGCTGCATTTATCTGACCACGTGGGCAAATATTTGCGCCCGCGGCCCCCCCACACCCACGTGCAACCCATGGAGCAAAAGTCCCTGTGATTTACTAAAGCAGACCTGCCACTAACCATATTGCTCCGTTGCTGAGCGCACTCTGTTCTACGAATTTTGGGGAGAGGTTGACGGTGAAGTGTCGTCATTATGGATCTCTCCACTGACGTGACCGGAGGGATTAAATAATGCCAACAAAAGCAATAGTTCACAGGACCGGCTAGAGCGAGAATGGAGCGGCGAGTTCAGGAAAAATGGTGTTTTAGCCCTTTCCCGCCCGAAAAAAATTCGGAACAAAATCGCTAACTTCTCAAAATTATTATATGCTCTATTCTAATGATTCTGAAAAGTTACGATGCAGAAATCAGACTATTTGCACATATCCCACATATTCCACAGGCACCAACCCATACATATGTGGGCTGGGCTTTTATGCATCTGAGCTATTGCAGCAAGGGCTACATTGAAAACGGCTCTATTCGCAGCGAAATATACATGTTCAGTGCTGCGTAGGGAATCCTGGAAAGCAAGTGTCGCTTGAGGGCACAGGTAGACGTTGCATTTCTGACAACGCGATCGAGTACGAGAAGGGCAACCTGGAAGCCTGCGGCAGTGTTCAGATGTCAGGGCGTCTACTGATGGCCAGTGGTCATACCAGTCTAGTCGCTTGTATATGCCGGGCATCTTGGCCACTCCTGGACACTTCTCTGCAGATTGATTCAGAGGAACATTTTGATAGTTTCACTCGATTTTTTGCGCTTCATTGATGCGCAAAGTGACTTAGCGACAGCAAAGGTGAAGTCTAGAAGGCTCATTGTGTTTCGTCTGTGCACCGCATCTTTTAGGCAGGCATCCCTGTATTCTAGCCAGCAATTGCCAACTGCAAGGCCCACATGTGCAAGCTTACCTTCAGGTCCACTTTTCATTTTCACTACCACTCTATATTATTCAACTGGTTGATCACAGCTATGAGGACCCCATGCTCGCATTGTAACGCCTGACGACTTCAGGAGCGGGCACGTTGATGTACTTCTTTTCTTCTTTTGGACCACCGCTTCACAGGTGTAACCTTAATTGTCCCAGCACAAACTGAAGCCAGTAGCACCACCCTGTTGTCTTTCCACTTGACATGTCCTACTTTCCCGTCGTTTCAAATGAGTTCATCAAACTCACCCTGGTTCATTTCAGCATGGCTTCTGAGGCGGACATTTCTCACTCGATTTGCCATGACATTATCTGTGCCATCAATGCCTTTCTTCAGCAGTTCATCCAACAATGGAATGGTAGGGAAGTACCTGTCAAAACATACGGAATATTCCTCTGGCAATGTGCGCACGGGTCTCTACATAGCGTTTGGACCCACGCCTGATGTGTAAGAAAGGGGAGTGGACTTCCCTCGACAGATTTTAAAATCCATTATAAACCGTCAGACTGGGTCAGAACAAAATTTGTAGCCCTAGTGGTCTACGCGTTCCTGCCATGCCAGCAGGCGTTCCGTGTGTTAAAGTGGAAAGGTGGGCGAGTTAGTAAGCATTCATAATGGTCATCATCAACCTCATGATCAGCCTATTTATGTACACTGCAGGACGAAGGCCTCTCCCTGCTATCTCCAATTACCCCTGTCTTGCGCTAGCTGATTCCAAGGTGCGCCTGCAAACTTCCTAAATTCATCAACCCACATAGTTTCCTGCCGTCCTCGACTGCGCTTTCCTGGTAACAGCGCTAAAAAAATGACGGCCGGGGTGAAAGAACACAGGAGGAGCGCTGAGGACACAGCGTGATGAGGTATTCGGAGGTGTAGAAACGGGGTTACTCATTTATTGTGGTGACCTGTGACAGAGGCTTAGATCAGACTAGAAAAGTTAGTGGAAGGTAAAAAGTCCGTCTCCTATCTACGGCAGATAAAACGTACGGCTTACTTTTATATCGAAACCAACTTATTATTTTTCCCAAAAGGGTTGCTGACTACAGATGCACATTCAAGAATTTGCCGGATTGGTGTTTGCATGTTAGCAGTTTACTTTCTCGAGATGCCACCCGAAGAGTACGTTGGAGGTAGCCCGTTTTAGTGCGAGCAGCATTATTTGCACAGAGTGATATCACTATTCTAGAGGAAACGCTCCATATAGTGCCACATGCACTGAAATCCGTAACCGAAAGGGAGCCGCTATGTTGCTAGTCTATGCAGGCGCGACGGCGCAGACAACGAGATGCGATTCAGATGATACGTGCAATCAACGAGATCCCGAACGTCCCATATTATGTTGGCGCCATCTAGTTCAGGCGCTTGCAAACGCCTTCTTTCACGCACCGTTAAATCAAAACTTTATAAACAGCTGTTGCGTCTTTCTGAAAAATATAAGGAATGAATCTCACACAATATCTTGTGTACGTGCTACTTGCAAATGCATATTTTTTCATCATATTTTAAATTTATTTAACGTTGCAAAAGTCAGAGATAGCTACATGGTGGCGCCTTGGCCGTTGTACGTTTTTCGCCAAGCTTTCCCTCTAGAGTCCGTGTCCTAACTCGGCGATTCTTTGCCAACTTCATCCAGTTTGCGGTACGTATGCAACCTCCTGCACACACCCTGTGACCCAATTTGTTTGCGATCTTAGGCCATTAGATATGTACTAGCTGCTGTGTTGCCGAGCAGACAACATGAGACACTGGGAACGTGCCCGAAGAGACAACATCGGCATTGCGCATGTGTTATTGGTATGTGCCTTTCTTGCACGATCCCTCAGAATGGAGCTTACACAATCAGTACGTAGTCTTACATATATAAAAAGCGATAGTGCCCCATCCAACACAAACAACTCCTAGTCTAGCCTGGATGGATAGCCATTACAAGGACGTTGCAACCGGATACCAGGGAAGGTGGGGGTTCGGCGGAGCATCCATGGGCAGAGTATCAATGGGGTGCCAGTGATTACAGAATACATTATGTCCTGGTACCATTTGTCATTGTATTGCAGGGAGATTGCCACTTGGTGTGTTAACTTTTGTGACGACATGTTTCCTGATTCCAGGGTAGCACGGGGGCATGGAATGGTGATCGTTATTGCCGCAATAATTAATATATCTCATAAAACGTAGAATCAATAACTACACACATATCATGGAAAACTTACTAATCACAATAGCGTTCGGGAAAAAAAGGCGCACACGCTGCCTTAGCGATGGAGGAGAAATAACTGTGAGCATCAGTCAGTTGCAGATAGGCTTCAACGGATGCTGCCTGTTTAAGGCGAAAAGGGATTGCTTTTCTATAATAGCAGGTTATATACGAGCAGTATTCAAGAAAGCACGGCCCCGTTCACTAAAATTCTTCGGCTAGAATTGTTCGTAAGTGCAATATCCAGCCAATCCTGAAACGGGGCCAGGTAATAGCAAATATCACCTAGGGATAAAACATTGTAGGAATTCTGCCCTATCAGTTTGGTCTCAATTTAGGGACATCTCAAAGCATGTTGGAATTCAACGATCCCTGAACGGCTGACACCGTCACAGTCACACAGCTGCTAGTGCCGCCAAACTCCGTTCATGCAACTGCGTGCTCTCCACTTCCTGAGCTTTACCATGCCTACCTGTCACTCACTCAATGCCATGCTGTGTGTCCGCTATTTTACGCCGCTACAGTGCATGCCACGCACATGCATTCAGAAACGCAGGAGAACTCCGGATGTCCCTACGCAGTTGATGAAAAATACACCACCGCAGGTGCTGCTCATAAAGGTCACTCGGTCGTCGAAAGCAGGAAAGTTGTGTTGTGACATGCTCTAGGCGTACTACGTTTTTAATACAAGGTCGTTTTTATACCGACATCTCCCCCAATTTTAAGCGCGCATATGCCCCCCTCCCCCCGCCTATGCGTGGCAGAGGGTGAGGCAAAGATGGCCTTTGAGATATCCCAGCAGATGCCATTTACTGTTTGTGCAGCTGTTACGAGTATTGCACAATCCAGGCGACTGTTCTGGAATCAAGTGCTTGTATTTACGAACCACTCTCAGGCTAGAACAGCTCGTAAACTTGATCCTTCAGATGTGGTGCTGGACGTATTATTAGCGCAGAGCCATAAGTAACTTGTACTTACGCAGAAATATACTTGTTAAACTCTGCCTCACATGTGCATATTTGGTAAGGCAAGGCCCTTCTATAGTACTTCTTAAGCATCTGGTTATTTTCAGTTAGCGTCCGTCAGCGGCGGCCTCCTGGTTTCTCGGAATACCTTGAAGCACCGAAAAGAGAGAAATAGTGTTTGATTACAAAAGAAAAGCTGAGAAGTCGGCGTGAATTACTGCGTCATAGCCTGCTTCTCTGCGTCGAGGTTGGGGCAAGGGGTACAAAAGGACCGATAGGAAGTAAAGATAATGCTATGAAGATGAAAGGCACGAATATAAATAATAAATTTAACTGTAACCATTCATTACAGTGCTATGTCCAGGTAACTGTATATATGACTATAGAACCCACAGTGGATTTAGTGGATTTCATGACTGGGCCCGAGTTTTTATTTTGTCAGTGAACCTAAAAGAGAGCTTTTAGAAAGTGTATGGTGGTCGATGCGTGTCATAGATCTCTGCATCTGGTGACTTTCTCACAAGTGCGACGGGCGCATGCAAAGTACGTGGCCTCTTACATGCTATAGCTGTGATAATTCGCTCTGTACGTACTGCATCTGCCGAATAGGGTGGCTCGCACGCTAGCTCGTCGGCACCCGCTATGGTTCGCTGCATTTATCTGACCACGTGGGCAGATATTTGCGCCCGCGGCCCCCCAACACCCACGTGCAACCCATGGAGCAAAAGTCCCTGTGATTTACTAAAGTAGACCTGCCACTAACCATATTGCTCCCGTTGCTAAACGCACTCTGTTCTACGAATTTTGGGGAGAGGTTGACGGTGAAGTGTCGTCATTATGGATCTCTCCACTGACGTGACCAGAGGGATTAAATAATGCCAACAAAAGCAATAGTTCACAGGAACCGGCTAGAGCGAGAATGGAGCGGCGAGTTCAGAGAAAAATGGTGCTTTAGCCCTTTCCCGCCCGAAAAAAATTCGGAACAAAAATCGCTAACTTCTCAAAATTATTATATGCTCTATTCTAATGATATTCTGAAAAGTTACGATGCAGAAATCAGACTATTTGCATACATCCCACATATTCCACAGGCACCAACCCATATATATGTGGGCTGGGCTTTTATGCATCTGAGCTATTGCAGCAAGGGCTACATTGAAAACGGCTCTATTCGCAGCGAAATATACATGTTCAGTGCTGCGTAGGGAATCCTGGAAAGCAGAGTGTCGCTTGAGGGGCACAGGTAGACGTTGCATTTCTGACAACGCGATCGAGTACGAGAAGGGCAACCTGGAAGCCTGTGGCAGTGTTCAGATGTCAGGGCGTCTACTGATGGCCAGTGGTCATACCAGTCTAGTCGCTTGTATATGCCGGGCATCTTGGCCACTCCTGGACACTTCTCTGCAGATTGATTCAGAGGAATATTTTGATAGTTTCACTCGATTTTTTGCGCTTCATTGATGCGCAAAGTGACTTAGCGACAGCAAAGGTGAAGTCTAGAAGGCTCATTGTGTTTCGTCTGTGCACCGCATCTTTTAGGCAGGCATCCCTGTATTCTAGCCAGCAATTTCCAACTGCAAGGCCCACATGTGCAAGCTTACCTTCAAGGTCCACTTTTCATTTTCACTACCACTCTATATTATTCAACTGGTTGATCACAGCTATGAGGACCTCCCATGCTCGCATTGTAACGCCTGACGACTTCAGGAGCGGGCACGTTGATGTACTTCTTTTCTTCTTTTTGGACCACCGCTTCACAGGTGTAACCTTAATTGTCCCAGCACAAACTGAAGCCAGTAGCACCACCCTGTTGTTTTTCCACTTGACATGTCCTACTTTCCCGTCGTTTCAATGAGTTCATCAAACTCACCCTAGTTCATTTCAGCATAGCTTCTGAGGCGGACATTTCTCACTCGATTTGCCATGACATTATCTGTGCCATCAATGCCTTTCTTCAGCAGTTCCTCCAACAATGGAATGGTAGGGAAGTACCTGTCAAAACATACGGAATATTCCTCTGGCAATGTGCGCACGGGTCTCTACATAGCGTTTGGACCCACGCCTGATGTGTAAGAAAGGGGAGTGGACTTCCCTCGACAGATTTGAAAATCCATTAATAAACCGTCAGACTGGGTCAGAACAAAATTTGTAGCCCTAGTGGTCTACGCATTCCTGCCATGCCAGCAGGCGTTCCGTGTGTTAAAGTGGAAAGGTGGGCGAGTTAGTAAGCATTCATAATGGTCATCATCAACCTCATGATCAGCCTATATTTATGTACACTGCAGGACGAAGGCCTCTCCCTGCGATCTCCAATTACCCCTGTCTTGCGCTAGCTGATTCCAAGGTGCGCCTTCAAATTTCCTAAATTCATCAACCCACATAGTTTCCTGCCGTCCTCGACTGCGCTTTCCTGGTAACAGCGCGAAAAAAATGACGGCCGGGGTGAAAGAACACAGGAGGAGCGCTGAGACTCAAAACTAAGTTTACTGATACACACACCAAGGAATATACGCGACACAGGCAATCACACAGCAAAGCGAGGGAAAACAATCAGGACGCATGAATACAGGGCATCTGTTACGGTATTGAACTAAGTACTCTAACTCCGGCTGACAAAGCGCAATTGAACGCTTACTAATACACCAGGCTCTATTTGGGCTGCCTCCACGACTACTTTGATGGATACATCAGTATGCTTGAATAAAATGGACGTCTTCCTAAGCCGTGGATTACACTTGCATTGTCGGCAATCCGTAGACACATGCGCGAAATCATTCTTGCAGTGCTTAACAAGTCATGTTCCCTAAGTCGTACATTTATGCACCGGCCAGTTTGCCCAATGCACACTAGCCCACATTAGTGCTGTAAAGAGTACACAACATTGGTTCTGCAGTCTACATACATATTGACATGATTCACTTTTCATCCTGCAGTAGAATTACATGCTGCTTCACTGGCTCCCCTTTCGACTGCCGGACAAATATCACTCAATTTACCAGGAGCCGAAAAAACAACCTGCACCCCATAACGTCCTGCAACGTTCTTGAGGCCGTGGGACATGCTGTGTACATAAGGTACTACTACCTCATTCTGATTCCTGCTTCTTCCATCGGTCTCCTGCCTCCTAGAGTTCTTCGCCCATTTAATCAACTTCTCACAGCGGCCCATTATTAGGCTACCCGCGTAGCCAGCTTCCTTCAGCCTGACTACCTGACGTGCTCACACTGCGTCGCCCACTGCATGCACAGATGATTTTACCAGAGTAGCCCAAAGTCCAGACAAACAAATGGTATTTTTATCTACTTTGTAATGACATGAGCTAAAGTTCAGCAGGTGCTTGGCAGATCGGGGAAATATTCCCAACAGTAGATGGTCGTCTAAGGAACGTAGTTTAACATCTAGGCATCGTGAAACTCTAAAAACTCCCCTGAAACTCCAAAAACACTATTAAGTCTTTTCAATGCCATATGGGCAGCTGGTTATATTCCCTCTTCGTGGAAGGAAGGTGTGGTCATCCCTATAGTTAAGCAAGGCAAGGACCCATCTCCAGCCAGTAGTTACAGGCTAATATCATTGGCGTGCTGTCTTTGCAAATTATTAGAAAAAATGGTAAACCTGCACTTTATCTGCGTGCTGGAAAGCAGAAACATGCTAAACCCCTTCCAATGTGGCTTCAGGGAAGGTATGTCCACAATAGACCACTTTGTTCCCATTGAGTACGCATTGAGTGCTTGAGATACTTTTTTATATTAGCAGTTCTGTCTCTCACTATTTCTGTACTTAGGAAAAGCTCACGATACGACATGGCACTACGGAATTCTCCGAGATCTTTCGATGATAGGTGTCCGTGGCAACATGTTGAATACAGTCGAAAGTTATCTCTGTAATCGCACATTCCGCGTAAGAGTGGGTACCTAAGAGACCGGTGCGCCGCAAGGGGGTGTGCTTACTTGCACACTATTTATTGTAAAAATCAATTGCCTACATACAGTCATCCCCCGCACAAGGTTTTATTACATTTATGTCGACGATGTGCAAATAGGCTTCCAGTCATGCAATAGTGCCATCTGCGATCGACAAGCGCAGACTGGAATAAATAAATTCTCCAAAAGGGCAGACGAAACTGTTTTTAACTCCCACAAGAGCACTTGCGTACTCAAGAGAGAAGTAACGCCCGTCCCAAGTGCTGAAATCAATGGACACAAGCTCTCTGTCAGGAGCGAGTATAGTTTCTAAGAATCATTTTAGATTCTCAACTCACATTTATTCCTCATGTTAAGCATCTGGGGACAAAATGTCTGAGGAAAACGAGGCTTTTAAAGTTTCTATCGCGCACAACGTGGAACATTGAACATTCTTCTTATTCAACCATGAACGACTTCACCACTGCCACACTCTTCCATAATCGACCGGCAGCGAGTAAGCCGTTCTCTCTTGCGTGTGATGAATCATAGTGAGGAAATTAGTATTCCGCTGCTTGATCAATGTCCTATGGCTCCTGCGAAATTATTGCCGCCGTGGGAGTGGCAGTCCATTGAGTGTGACACATCGTTGGTAGAGGTCACTAAACACGCGCCAGAGCCACACATTAGAATTCATTTCCTAGAACTTTAGTACGAGTACTCGTGCACAGAGTTTACACAAACGTTTCTACGTCACATGCCGGGGTGTCTCATGCAGCCGTTGGCCCAACTTTCTGGGAATCCGGTCTACTCCACCCGGAAACAAGTATCTTTATGGCAGAGGCCTATGCAATATTTTCAACTGTAAAGCGTTTCAACTGGAAATCGAAACTTCAAAAAACTACTATATTTACATACTCCCAAAGCGTCATAAAAGCCTTGAAGTCACTTTGTAAACACAAATACCCTGTACTCATTGAGCTCTATTCCGCTCTCGGCAGAGCGTATATATCTAACCAGCATGTCTTTACATGCTGGGTGCCTTGCCATTGAGGCATTCATGGTAATACGCTGTCAGACCAAATGACCACACCAGCTACACCTCAAGCTAATAATCCTACAGCTGCTGTTCCTGTACGAGATTTGAGAAGCTTTTATTCCGAAAGAAACTGCGAAGCCAGAGACGCAGAAAGAAAAAATAAGCTTTACTCCATTAAGCCACGGTCAGGTTTGTGGTGCTGCCAAACAAAAACATGACGAACTGATGTCCTATTTTGTAGTCTCAGTTTAGGACACACATGTGGCACCTACAATTTTTTACTGACTGGCGATGAACCACCAATCTTTGGTAGATATGGTGAGACGCTGGCAGTCCTCCACGTCCACCTGGAGTGTAGGGAAGCCGAAACAATGAGAAATAAAAGTTTTCCTCTAGCATACTGCTATGATGTCCTTCTCCATCGCATTATGTTTCTTGGTGCAGAACCGTTTTCTAACACAAACACAGTTCTAGAGTTCTTGAATGACGTTGTATTACATGTAATTAGTGGGAGAAATTCAGCGCACATCTTCTCGCCAGAGGATGCTGCTGCGATAGTGTTTAGTATAGCACACGCCTCCAGGTCCTTGTGTTTCAATGACTCTGTTTAGGCAGTAGTGCTTTGTGGCACTTTTTGCATCTGACATATTCTGTATATCGTAACATTTATTCGCAATGCTCATTTCATATTCATAGTACCCGTCAGTAGTCATTTCCGTAGTCTCATTGCATGTAGGTCTTACGCACTTTACAGGGACTATTTTTAGACCCTCTCACAGCCGGTCGCATCCACCTCTCGTAAATCAGCGCTACAATTCGAAGTCATTAACACTGGTCTGGCGCTCTTTGGCCATACTTGTCCCTTGCACCATAAAACACTACATTCATCATGATTTACTTTTACAAACTGGCAGAGAGCACACCTACCCGTTAGCGGTATTATTGGTTTGTTGACTGAGTAGCAATGGGGAGCTCTCTTCAGTTGTAGGCATATGTTCGTAACAGCATCAATTATAGGCTGAACTTTCTAAAGCCTATTCATATCGTCTGCTTCACGTGGTTAGTCCTGTCTACGAAATGCAGACCTGACAGTAGCTTTTTTTTTAATTCCTCGCGCGTCATCACGCTGCTGCCGACGTCAGAGTGGTAGCCTCTCCTCCAACAAATGCGCAACTGTGGAAAGCGGCTGCGTCCCATGACCCGGTGCATACCTAGAGCTGCTTTATCTTTTGTGAGGTCGCTTGCAAAGCTTTTCCGTGCTTGGACATGTGGTACATGTTTTTTGGCAGCATTTTCAATTGAGGTCTCATCAAAATGCTCTGAAACATATGAAAGGAGTCCCGATATCAGCCAGATCATCGTCCGTTTTACTGGCTCCAGGTGGGTCAGGCTTTGCAGCGAAAGGCTTCTTCATGAAAATGCCACGAACTTTGGCTGCCGTGAGATCGTGAGTGGTCACCTCAACCGGAAAATACAGAGGCACGCTTCGTCTTTGTAGCCGCTACTAAAGTCAATGTCAGAAGGATTGAGGAGCCTCATAATGTCCTACATACCACCTTCATCCTCTGGATTCCAAATCCCTGCATGTCAAAACCGTATAAAATTTTTGCAGCATACGCTAAATCGTGTGCCTTATGTCAGCTAATAACTATGGCTTAAAATATATTATCTTCACCGTGCTTTCCTCTCCTTCACAAAATCACTTGCACATCTATAAACCTATGTGATGCGCAGTGTAATAGCTACTGTTTAAGATATAATTAAAGTTGTTCCACACATTCAAATATTCTCAGTGTAAACGGCAATCACAATCCACACAGCATTACATCCCGTCAGTAACTTCACGCATGAGAAGACATCTCCAAACACCTACCAAGGAACCCCCCGTAAGACGTCAAGAAATCAATTGGCAATAAAAAAAGACTGCGCTAGTACGATGATGATGATGATTTATTGGCATCCCCTTTGAAACGGGACGGCGACAAATAGTCACCTAGCCTGCTTTATTTAATCAGGTATACTATACACGTTCTTTATCTGGCATTTTTGCATACCTCTCATTATTCTTTTTCTTTTTCAAAAATTTACCTTGTAACGCTACCTACGATTTTAAGAGATAAGGTCGTATCCATCTTTTCCCTGATTTTTTTCTACCAATATTCTAATCGTCTATTGCTTATCTCTAGGGCTGATCTGTTGATTTTTCCTTCCACTTTAAACCCAAGCGCTTCTGGGAGTTGCACATTACGTACGGTTCTCGCTGGGTGGATCCCGTAGCATACCATTAGGATGTGCTGAGTTGTCTCTGGATCCTTACTGCGGCGCAAACATGACTCATCTAGTTTTGAATATTTGCTCCGTTATGTTTTGGTCCTTAGGCAACCGGCTCGAGCCGCAAATAGCCAGGCGCCATTGTGTTATTGTACACATTATCCCTTCTAATTTCTTTCTTCTCATTCTTCTTAATCTCCAGTGTCCTTTTTGTTTCCATTCTTTGCATCCAATTCACGGTCTCTATTTCTCTCACTTTCTTTCTGATGACTCCTCATTGTCTATTTACAGTTTTGATTATCCTGTACATGGTTGCCAATTTCCTTGACCTCTTCCTCCATTCTGTCTCCACGCTTTTCATGTAGAGATACTTGTGCACCTTTAGCCGCCCATTTATTTTCATCCATGTTCCTGAGTCTTTCTTCAAAGCTAATTTTGCAGTGTGCTTCTCTGATTTCAAAAGGGCCCATGTACCCCTGCACTGCCTCATTTGTGGTTTTACCGTGGGTTCCCAAAGCCAACCGGCCTACTTATCTTTGTTTAACTTCCAACCCAGACAAGATAGCCGATGTTAAGCACAAATTGGCATTTGCGAACGCTAGCGCTGGGACCATTAATACTTTCCAGATTCCACGCACCATCTCATATTTATTGTAGCCCCACAGTGCTCTGTGTTTCATTATTGACGCATACTTCTTCCCCTTTATTTTCAGATTATCTTGGTGGTTGCTTGAGTAATTCTTTCCTTCGTTCATGTGTGCGCCGAGGTACTTATATTGCTTGACTATGGGTATTACTTGCTGTTGATTGACACAACGAAGTTACTCGTCTCTTCATTAAAAATCATAATTCCTGGTTTCTCCGTGCTAAACTTAAGGCCTAGATTTGTCGCTGCATTCCCACAGATATTCGCAAGTATCTGTAAATCTTTTTTATTGTCCGCTAGTAGCACAATGTCGTCTGCGTACATCAATCCAGGGACCTGCTGTACCACCATTTGTCCATTACGCATGTAGAATAAATCGAAGCCTAATTCGCTGCTTTCCAGTCGTCTTTCTATTTGACGTAAAGCGTGAAGAACAATGGTGACAGAGGGCATCCTTGCTTCAATCCTTGGTGAATTCCCACTATTCCTTTACCTTTTGGACCTTCCCATACCACTTGTACTCGGTTGTCTCTATATATCTCCCTCAGCAGATCCACGAAATCGTCATCTATGCCTTGGTGCTGAAGAATATCCCATAACAATTGCCTGTCTACGTTGTCATAAGCTCCTTTAATATCTAGAAATTCTATCAATAAACGTCTTTTCTGAGCTACTGAAATCTCTATGCACTGAGTTAGTACAAACATATTATCCTCTAAGCGTCTGCCTGGCCTGAACCCATTCTGTAGTTGCCCCAATACATAGTTTTTCTCCACCCACTTCGACAGTTCTAATTTTATGGCTTGCATTGCGATTCTTTATATCACCGACGTTACTGGAACTGTCCTGTACGAGCTCGTCTTATCCTTATCTCCTTTGCCTTTGTATATGAGATTCATCTTGCTTTCACGCCATCCAATGGGAATTTTCTTTGTTCTAATCACTCGCTCTGTGGCATTAGTTAGCAGTCCCTTGCTTTTTGGACCGAGGTTTTTGATTCATTCTAAATGAATTCATCTTGAAAACTCACCGGCTTCAATTGGTAAATTGCAATATGTGCCGTAAATTAATTAAATAAGAATATAGTTCGTGAATGTTGCTAATAATTCAGATATGTGTTTTGATTCCTCGTGCAAGTAATGTCCGTCTCTCTGAATTATCTGGCTCAAAGCCTAGAAGTGTGTTATTTGCGACAGGCGATTTTTAAAAATTCCATAAAACGCAAAAATGATCACCCCGTATAACTAAAAATTATCCTGGATACTTTGTACACATAAAAGGTCTCTCAAATAGCCTGGATTCGCGGCTCATGGCTCTCACATACTTAATAGGTAACCCGTAAAACAAGCAATCGCAGGGAATTGTGGGGCTCGTCGTCTGCTAGCAGCTTCCGGTTCGACGGACGACGCGGCGGCATCGGCGACATGCCCGGCGCACGTGTTTTTATACGCGGTTTCAACTGTCAGCCGTGCGAAGCTTTTCTTCCGCTTTGCCGACCATCAATGTCGTACCATTCATGCAGCTGATTTCTTGGTCTCAGTTCACTCTGGGCGCGATGATGACGAGCCAAGAAAGGCAAGGATACGCTTTTATTCATAAAGGAGCTCTGGCTTTCGTTTCGGCGGCCTTTTTTGTTTCTGCCAGGTTTAGCTCTACGACATTTGTCATTGCTTGTACGCACCGTCACTGACTGCTCTGCCAGCGGGTCAGCCAGACAGGTTATTTTGTCAAAGTTATCATTATCCGATAATTTATCAAGCGTATAGAGGCATTACTTAGAAGATCGGGTGCTGAGGCGATGGCTACAGCTGTGCATGCTGCTCTAGGATCGTAGCTAAAAAACTGATATCGTCGGTATAACGGCGCAGCTAGCGCTGAAAATGATAACGTTGCGCGCTGTGAACGGCATTTCTCGGTCGAAACTCTAGGTTCATTTGAAGTGGTACGTAGTTAGACGTTCTCGCTTTTTTGTCAACAATGGTCGTATTGCCGTCATAATAAGGCTGCGCATTACTTCTATGTGTGCTGAAGGACCTAATGAGGGCTAGTTGGTTAAGTGTATTATGTCGCGCCGTGAAATCTCGTTTCATATTACCTCTATATGTGCATGCGAGTACTGAAATAGTTCTGGTTGCCTGAGTCAATGTTAGAGAAAGAAATATCTTGGGGAATCATTCCGTGCGGGCCCTTACACAGCTAAACGCCGCCTGATAAATGGCACTGTGCGTCCATTTTCTTTTTGTGCACGGATGGTCTCTGCCTTGTTACAGTTTTGTAAGTGGCAGCCATTCCTCTGATGCTTGTGCACAGCTGACTCAGCAAGGGTTGCTGCAAGGGAGTAGTTACATGCGTTCACCTTTAACTCTTGAATTTGAGCAGCCAACAGCTGAACAGCCGACGAAGGTTTTGCTAGGCACCTGCAAGCGGGTAATATTCGAGTGGGACAAAGCCGGACTGCAAGCGCAAGCGGCTCAGTCAGCTAAGGCGTTGCGCTGCTGAGCACGAGCTCGCGGGATCAAATCCCGGCCGTGGGGGCCGCATTTCGATGAAGGCGAAATGCGAAAACGCCCGTGTGCTTGCGTTGTAGTGCATGTTATAGAATCCCAGGTGGTCTTAAATTAATCCGGAGTCCTCCATTACGGCGTGCCTCATAATCAGAACTGGTTTTGGCACGTAAAACCCCAGAAAAAGAACGGACTGCAAGCGCATGAATTGACTTCAAAGGCGAAGCGGTGGCGGCGGCTGCGCTGACTCGAACCGGAAACAGCTAGCAGACGGCGCATCCCACGCTATTTTACGGGTCACCTATTGTAACCGCGCAATGCTGTCACACCGCAGTATAACACAAGTGAAACTCACCGTGCAGCACAAACAATAACTCTTCCTCGTGAAGGAAACACAGTGTCATCGTCTTCGTTTTTTCGTCAGCTCTGTGTAATGGTCGGCTTCATAAAGCCTAGCGCCACAGACACGAGAATAGGCCTATACATGCACTGATCCCATTATATTGCCGCTTACAGTGTCTTAACGTGAAGTGCTGAAGGTGGCCAATGGCTCAAAGCGTACGCCCATGGTAGCTAATGATGTATTATCGGAGACAACAGTGGCCAGGACGCGCTAGTGTTGACCAAATTGCATAGCTGCGCTATCTACCTCGATCATCCATGCTATCATTGGCGTTCCAGACCGCCGCAAAGCGCAGCCCGTGCATGCGGAGCCCACATGCGCAGCCCATGCTTTCCAGCGGTCTCGATCGCAGAAGATAGAGTTGCGATGCAATTTCGACGATGGTCGCGTGTGCTGGTCAATTTTGTCCCCGATGGTACGTGAAAGGGTATAGTAAAAAACATATGCGGAGCTGTCAGCGTGTGACAATTCTCTTTGGCGCGGTTTCATTGAATCCCTGAACAAAGAGAAATTTTGAGACCAACTCTTGCCAAGAAGTTCTACAATCAAAGGGAAAGTGACAAAAGCTCTAGTAGGATCATGAACCGAAGCAAAACGATGACATTGTATAGAATTTAAGAGTGCAATAGTGCAAGCCTTAACTCTTGAGTCTCTCTGACCCTACAGCACCAACCAAAACACGAGGACTGTTTTTCTTTTTTGTATGTACAGGTACAAAGCTGTTCCGACTCATAGGGCTGATGTGTTTGCGCACTAATACTTTATTTAGCTTATAATGAATTGACTTACAAAGCTCTTAATTAGTAACATTACAATTATAGAGGCAGCTCGTGGGTCCCGATACGTACTATCGACCAAAAATCTTTACGAACCACGGGATCTCAGAAAACGCTAAATATCCGAACAGCCTTTAAATGTAGCCAGTAAAACCGTACATCAAAATGTTCGCATTCACCAGCAGAGACTGGAAATGGGAATACCAAGCTGCATTTTGAGCCTGAGGAGATATTCAGCTTTTTGTGAGATCCCTTGGTCCGTAAACTTTTTTGGTTGATAGTACATCATTGCAACCTAAATTTCTTGATCAATTTCATAGTTTTGAGGGGAATAATACACCGTGATGGTTGACATTGTAGAAGAAATGCCACCCCCCCCCCCCCCACCACACACCCGCTCGATTCAGACACATGAATATTGCCTTCACCTTTGCTCAAAACGTCCTGACCCAGTTTGGATTATTTGGATGTGACTTAGCCTGCACGTCATTGTGCTTCCAATTTGTCTCCATATTCGTTCCTTGGGAGTGTCTTCAACAGCTCCACTAAGCCTGATAGCATAATCGTATAAGCAATGTTTCTGCGCCCGTAAAGCCGTGGTTTTGCAGGTGCAGACACGAAGTTGGAACATGTATTAGGTAACACCTGACCGAAAATTACTCAAAAATGTCTCCTAGATACCGACTCTCTCTTAGTTTCATAAGCACCGAAAATGCCTGTTCATGAATTCTCTGCTATTTTGCACGTCTGTTATGTGCAGGGATGGAACGACGTCAGTTTTCACGGGTCCCGGCAGATACCGACGCCGAACATAGACGCCCTGGCTGCGAACGGAGTCGTACTGCAGCGCCACTACTCGACGCCGGTGTGCACGCCTTCCCGCTCGGCTTTCTTCACGTCCCGTTATCCGCCACGTACCGGTAAGAAAACAGTTGCTAACGTGTTATGCTCTTTCTGCAAATGTTTTTTTTCTGTTTGGTGGGCTAAACGTTCCATGTATACTATTCAGAGAAACTTGGTGCAATAAGCCTGCATTTTACAGAGATAATGTTTAAAATAGAGCGGTATTTAAAATTCGTGACGTGTGTCACAGATTTGACCATGTTTACTGGTTTATTGTCATGTTCATCATCACTCTTGTTTGGCAGAAGTCCTCAAAACGCCACTAGTGATTCTAGGAATGCTAATGCAGGCTCATGATGTGTGAGCTGTTGTACCGCCATCGCAGGTGACTTCGTATGCCATCATGCCATCATTGCTGTCATGTTGTCGTCGGTGTTATCTCATCCCTTGTCATCGTTCATGGGCAACGATAAAGATCTCGAATGAACACGGGCAGGACGAGTAGCCGATATATGCTGGCGCTCTGTACGACGCACACAGCGCTTGTGGGTGTCAACCTTTAGCAAGGTAGTGCGTTGGGCGAGTTGGTGCATAGCTAAACAAATGAGTTGTGGCGCAAGAAAAAAGAAGAAGGAAAACCAAGGGCAGACAGGATAGGGCGCCAAACTTTCAACTAGTTTTATTCCCAGCACCATCACCCAAATATATACATTTCCAAAAATGCGCACAAAGACAAGGCGCAGCACGTGTCACAGGCTACCTCACTGCGTTATCTAAAAACAAACATTCACTTTTGTAGAGGGAAACAGAAGGCACGCTGACACAAACCTTCCTCCTTATGTGATACGCCTCGAGCAGTTCACGGGCTTAACACTTCTCTGCTTCTTCCTATCACGCGCGTGTCATCAAACCGTGGTGCACAGCCATGCGAGGCACAACGGAACGGCAGGTGTGAACCTACACCATTTTTCATTGATTAAACATGCTCCCTTAGGCGGTCATTAACACAGCGGCCTGTTTGGCCTATATATGACTTGCCACAGCTCAACGGAATTTCGTAAACGACGCCCACCATGCAACGCAGTACCGGCTTACTGGCGTGCTTCTTTCCGCATGAAATCTTGGCCTTTTGAGATGAAATGCGGGCGCACAGCTTAGACAACCTGTTACGGGCCGATAAAACGACTGGAACGTCATGCCTGTTAGCAACTTTTTTTCAATTTGTGGGCGATTTTGTGCATGTAAGGTAAGACCAGTGGTCTCTTCTTCTGCACGGCCTCAGGCTGTCTGCTAGACCCTTTCACTTTCTGGAGCAAAGATTCAGCCACACTGGTTATGACCACAGAAGGAAACCCGGCTACAACCAACCTCGAAACCTGTAGCTGAAAACTTTCGTCCATTGTGTGCTCGCAAGACTTCTTTAAGGCAGACCTAAGACACAGTGTCGCGATAGCTCTTTTCACAGTCTTTGAGTGAGCGGAATCATCAGGCAGAAGGTCTTTACGGGCGCGGGAGCTGTACCTCCAACACGTATGAGTAGTATTTAGTAGCAGGTTAATGTCTAAAAACTGTAACCTATTGTCAAGTGGAAGCTCATGCGTAAACCTTAGGCCTTTTCCATGCTGTCTGAAAACAGATAATACGTGATTCACATCATCACAAACTGTCAACGGATTAGAAGTCTTTAGAAGTACAAGAAAGTCATCCACATATCTAAATACCCTAGGACATAAGTCTGAGTCAAGTTTGCTAGCAAGTACTTGGTCAATACATGAGAGAAAAATGTTACATAGGACAGGAGGTACGCACGACCCAATGCAAATACCCGCGCGCTGCACATATAGCACGTCGGTAAAGGAAACAAAGGTGCTACTTAGGTAAAATTCAAGGAGCGTCAAAAATTATCAATCGATAAACCACAAGAATTCATGAAGGCAGTTCTTCCATTATGCTCAATACAATGTCTGACGCAGGGAAGAAGTTCATTGTGAAGGACAGAGTAAAATAAGTCCTCAACATCGATGCTAAAAGCGTAACTAATGCCACTTTCGTTACTCAAGAATTCGGTCACCACACCTGAATGTTTTGTGGCAAACGGGTCATCATAGTTGAGCATATTTAGGTGCTTGAGCAAGAAGTGACTAACCTGTAGCTGCCAAGTGCCCTTCTCAGTCACGATTATGACCAGCCACACTGGTCATAACCAGTGTGGCTGAATCTTTGCTCCAGAAAGTGAAAGGGTGTAGCAGACAACCTGAGGCCGTGCAGAAGAAGAGACCACTGGTGTTACCTTACATGCACAAAATCGCCCACAATTTGAAAAAAGTTGTTAACAGGCATGACGTTCCAGTCGTTTTCTCGGCCCCTAACCGGTTGTCTAAGCTGTCCGCCCGCATTTCATCTCAAAAGGCCAAGTTTTCATGCGGAAAGAAGCACGCCAGTAAGCCGGTACTGCGTTGCATGGTGGGCGTCGTTTACGAAATTCCGTTTAGCTGTGGCCAGTCATATATAGGCCAAACAGGCCACTGTGTTAATGACCGCCGAAAGGAGCATGTTTTGTCAATGAAAAATGGTGTGGGTTCACACCTGCCGTTCCGTTGTGCCTCGCATGGCTGTGCACCTCGGTTTGATGACACGCGCGTGATAGGAAGAAGCAGAGAAGTGTTAGCCCGTGAACTGCTCGAGGCGTGTCACATAAGGAGGAAGGTTTGTGTCAGCGTGCCTTCTGTTTCCCTCTACAAAAGTGAATGTTTGTTTTTAGATAGCGCAGTGAGGTAGCCTGTGACACGTGCTGCGCCCTTGTCCTTGAGCGCATTTTTGGAAATGTATATATTTGGGTGATGGTGCTGGGAATAAAACTAGTTGAAAGTTTGGCGCCCTATCCTGTCTCCCCTTGATTTTCCTTCTTTTTTCTTGCGCCACAACTCATTTGTTTAGTGTGTCAACCTACGCGCCGTGTGCACTCTGTATTCGCGCTGTGAAACGTTCATAATGATTCAGAGCCAACTAGTCCACCACCAACTCATAATTAAGTGTCTATCGATATAGTCAGGGCCACTACAGCTCCTCGGGGTGCATATAAAGAAAACTTAGGTTTCACTTTGTATCTTTATTTCGTTTCTCGTCATGGCACCAGAATTGGGCTACGGGGCGTTACCCACAGCCGGAAAGGGTGCTCTGCCATTACGCTTCGAGGTGCTCCCGCAGTGGCTGAAGCGACTGGGATACAGCACGCACATGGTGGGAAAGGTAAGATATGCAGATCATGCTTGATATGCGTATGGACGCGAGAGACATGCAGAGTTAGCTAATATGCTCCCTTTGCTGCGCTGTCTCTCGCCGTCGTAAAGCGCAACCTCAAATCATGGCGTACTCTTCATTACTCAACCATAGACATCATAAATATAATTTTGCATAGGTAGTTTCTTTTCAGTCATTCAAATAGTAGGCAAACGCGCTTTGTGCCTTGAGTTTACTCTTGTAATACTTGTTTTGTGGACTTTGCGCCATGATTTTCTATAAGATACAACTATAATACCGGAAGCGCGGACTGTAGATGGAGGGTCATATGTACCAGACTTCTGCCTCCTATATAGAGTAAGTCATTGATGTAATGTCCACCGAGCATGCTGATTTTAGTGGCCTCAGATTAATTCATTTGGCCGCTTGTGTGAATTCTAAATGTTGCGGCGGCCTTCTGTCTGTGGTGCAGCAGGTGGGAGGGTGTGGCCCCGGGACACCTTCGCCACGCTCTGTTCCTACTTCTGGAGCTGCTCTCCCCACAGCTTTTGTCAGAAGACTTGGTCTTCCTTGAGGAAGCGAAGTTTTTTCGGCAGTGGTCATTCCGTTCCCTTTCGATGGACGCGTGCGGCTTGTTTTATTGCGATAGCAATTATCTGGACACTCCAAGCGCACTTCTGCCGTCATCGTCGCCTTTACCGTGAATGTGAAAGAAGCCCGCGAATACACGTAGAATTGTCGCGCGACTGGCCGCTCGAGGCACTTTGCGTGCATTTGCGAGGTTATTTCACGCTCGGAAAAACACTTTTATGTAGCTCGTATTGAGCAACAGAAAGCTGTATCGGGAGTTTTCCATGCTGCTCTACAACTTTCTCATTGACACTTTGATAATTAGGACAGTACTTTTCGAGTTAGATAATTAATTACAATTATCTAATTAAATCTCAGTAACGAAAAAATTACTGGCGGCAACTCCACTGTACTGGAAGCCATACACACTAGGTTTGCTTCGCGTAACGCCGTTCCTCTTTTTTTTAAATCGTGCTGCGTGATAGCTGGGACACCCAGTATATATTGACACGTCAATTCAGCACATTTCCTCGGGGTGCAGTTCCTATTTGCTTGCGCTTTATTTTGCGCGCTGCGGAGGATTCGGCGGGGAGAGACGAAGACGACGAAGAAGACGTGCTGCTCGATCGGAGCTGTTCTGCTGTGTGACCGGTTGTTGCGTGTGCTGTTGCGTGTACCGTGACAAATTGGTGGATGTGCTGGGTATCATCTTATGCCCTAATTTGACCTCCCGACGCTTCAAATCCCTACCACCAATCCCACGATTCCGGAGGAAAACTGGGCACTTCGCCACTGCCGCCGCTTGCAAGGACTACCTCCTGAATACGGCCCATTGAGCCCAGTAGGAATGTCAACCACAGGGGCAAGTACGAGTCAGACGCAAGAGAGCGACACAGTCCAATCCACTTCTACCCCGAGTGTCGTCTATGCAGCGCGCGTTCCGAAGCCATTTCATGGTGACGTGTTCGAGGACGTGGAGGTTATACAACTCCCTAATAAGTTATAGAACTCCCTAATTGAGAATTTAGTATCTAAAACCATGAAAAAGTTCGCTAATTAGATGTCAGGGACTACAATATTACTGGCAGTTCCTCAACTCAACTCGGCACAACATGCGCTTCGTCGTATTTGCGTTGGATTTTTCGTATTTTTTTCTAGCTTGGTTTATATCTGTGAGAACCTGTATATATCAAAATATATACTTGGAGGCATTGTACTTTGAGCTTTATTGACTCAACCACATGAACATATTATCCAAGCGACGGTGACAAGCGACACGGTGGCTGCACCCTATTGCGCACTCAACTGTGTGGGGCATTCACGCGTACGCAACATCGCAAAATTGTATCCTCATTAAACAGAATCGTAACACAATCGTGCACCGTGAAATATTGCAATGCACAAATACTGTTGGTAAAATTTTTGTGTATTCTGTAGCGCAAGCTCAGACGATGTATAAAGACAGCATTAGCACCTGCGATGTCTTCCAAACGTTATTTATTCTTGAACAAGAGCCCACCTATATGCTCTCTGGCATCGTCAAACTGGGGGTAAATGTCAACAAGGAAGAACAAATTCACAAGCCCATGAATACTGATAAATATGAAGCTCCTCAGCTTCTAACTGTCGTTGAACTAAGAGCGCCACTAAGAGCACAATCAGACCGCGCGCACGCAAGCGGCCTATTATAAAGCTCTTTGATGTTCCATCTGACTACTCGTTCGCAGCACTGCCGCAGGCACGATGCTTACAAAGGAAATCTCGTTGCGCAGGAAGCTATAGTGCATGGTGTAACTGTCTGATTACTCGCAGGAAAAAATATTTTTGTTTTACACATGATACATTACAACTATACGAAGTACGTTAGGGCTTTTGCGCATGTCCGTCGTATCCCACAAATACTGTGGCGTTGAGCAGACGACAGGTCGCACATCAACACATCTCAAGGGGCATTCGGGCTTCCTATTGGGTAAGGGGTCTTGGAGATTCCACAGTGCTGCAAATTATTTCGGAAATGGAGTAAAATAATGCTTGCAATTCCTTGAAGCCTGCATCCGTTAAGTGGCCCTTACATTGCTGGTGTCGCTACAATAACAAGTGCGCCTTCATATTTCTACCTTTTATTTATTTTATTGCAATAGCAATTGTAGAGACCCTCCAGGCGCATTTCTGCCGTCGTCGTCGCCGTGAGGTTCCGCATAAAAATAAAGTCCACGGGCGATAAAATCGTTGCCGCGCGCCGTACGCTGTATGAGGCAGTGAGAGCATGCGACAGTGAGCCGGCAATCGCGGCTCGCGAACGCAAGGGCGGAAAGCTAGAGGGAAGCGCGCAGTCTTTTATTCCCGCACAACGCCCCGGGGACGGGGGGGGGGGGGGGGTAGGGAGGTGGAGGGGTCGCGCTTTCTTGCGGCCGCGCGCTACCTCCGGGCCGGAAGGCTCCGGGGAGCAGGGAGAGTGGGGGGGGGGGGGGAGGGAACACACGGATGTATCTTGAAAGCCATCTGCGGTGAAGGCAGAGTCCGCCCTCCCGGTGCTTTCGCGGTTAAGATCGCGTTGATGCGCTCGCTGCTGTTGCCGCACTGACTCACTCCAGCGTTTTTGCAGCAATTTCCGCAGTCATTGAATGAGATGCGTTCATGCTTGCTTATGCGCGCGTGACACCTTGCTTGGTAATTGAATTAGTGCGATTATGTTTACAAGCATATACAGCCGATAAAGCTACTATCATTACTTTGTATAGCTGTCCACTCATTTGCTATCGCAATCGATGCTTCGCCCCTCGGGTGAAACTGTGACATTTTTGATACTTTTAACAGCAGAGATGTTTAGGCTCTTTGTTGGGTCGCGTAGTTCGAACAAAAACACTGCGCCTGGCGATGACGTCACCTACCGTTGTCCAGTACCGCCTCGCACCAGCTGGTGCGAGGCGTTGCTAGGTTACGCACGTGACGTCATTGCTCGGCGAGCTTGCCACCCTCTCCAAGGTTAATCTCGCCACAGTGCAAGGAGAGCCGCGATTTTATTGAAGGCGCGAAAACCGACCCCTCCAAGTCCAACGTGTGCGCCGCGCCGCCTAGACGCATGCGCATTTTATGCGAAACTAGGAGTTTCATGATGATACGAAACTTCGAACTCGCTGCACGTGCCGCCACCAGTATCCATCAGCCCATCTTGCTGGACGAGACGCGGATGTGGTACATTGTGTGTGAAGAGGCCGGTGTAAAATCCAGCATGTCGCACCTCGACGCCGGCTGCAGCCGGGGCACGCCGACGAACGCCGGGTACGTCGGCCACGCCTCGCGCCGGAATATAGAGTGCTGCGCTTTTGCTGGCGAGGCGTCCCCGTGCCGAGCGCGCTCACGCGTCAAAGATACGTCGAACAATAAAGTGGCCTTTAAAAGAATGCCGACGGACCCCGAATATCGTCCTATTCAGGGTCGGCTTAGTCTGGCTAATGACTAGGCATGCCAAACAAAGTTAAGCAAAGGAAAGCAAAGTTAATGCAACGGAAGGGCCACCAGCTTCGCTATTTGCCCAGTCTTCGCACCACTTAGCGTGAAGCTGCCCCTATTTTATATATTTCATATATTTTTGTCATATATGTGAGCAGGTCATTACAACAACGTCTTGGCATGGTGTAGATAATGTCTGCAATAGTTGTGGAGGCTCATGTCACCATCGACGAGCTTGTCAATTTGATAGTTGACTTTCTTTTTTCAATTCGACATCTTCTCATTACCCCTGGTACCATCGTGTGTGAATCAACTGGTGAGTTAAACACTGCGAAGCTGCCGAACGGCGTCAGGTAAGCAGAAGTGCAGTATGGGTACGCAGCGTATGGTGGCCAATCGAATGATTTGTTTTTGCTGAACGCGCAATCAGGGCTTGCCGTCTGTATACGGGCCGTCAGTAACCGGTCTTGGTGCGAAGCACCATTTGCAGATACTCTTCGCTACCCGTCCAGTGCTGGCTCTCCTGTGGATAAATCACCGGGTCGTTTGTTGTGCAGTGGCACCTTGGATACAAGAGCCTCGAGCACACGCCCACATGGCGCGGCTTCGACACCTTCTTCGGTTACTACAATGGTCAAGAATTTTATTTTAATCACACCACCGCCTCAAAAGTGAGTACTCCTGAGCGTTGTGTTTTCACGCGGCGAGTCTACAATCAGAAGAAGGTCATGCGGGAGCCAAGGATACAACACTGATATATGTCGTTTAGCGACGCCTTCCATGCCTCATTGATTCGTCCGTGAGCGACGAAAACGCGCTGCAGGAAAGCCAACTTACACATTGGAACTATCTGCGCATTTGCGCACACAATGGAACATCGGCGCACAACATACCTATCGTAGAACACAACAGCTTACATTCGCAGTTGTACCGATACGAAAAATGGAAAGTGCAACGCCACGCTACCCAGATGAACTGTATATATCTGCATTGCATTACGCGCGTCACGCAATGCATTCCGCTACGTCACCATGGCTAGGCCGCGCGTGCAGCGCGTGGCAGAAGAAGCTGCCTTGCGCGAACGTGGGCTCGAGCGCGATCGTGCCCATAAGGCCGATCCCGTGTATCGGCAACGGCAGAGCCACTGACCGTCTACCACGGTGATCACAAGGCAATACTGCGCAAGTGTAGAGTCTTCCATGAAAGTGTGAGTGTGTGCGTGTAATCAACGGCTACATGATCTAAAATAAAGGCTATGTAACTTAACCAAGTTTGTCTTCATTCGAATTCAACGTTCAAAAAATACAATCCTACACAAGCAATCAAATCACATATGCATCGCAACGGGTCGCTCAGCATTTCTTGGGTTCGTTGCGTTGTCGTTGGCTTTGGACTTTGATTCAGTTTGTATAGAAGAAACCTTCGCGTTCAACCATCTTTCTTATACGGGGCTTTGATTTTATTTGTTACACCTGAATCCGCACGTAACGTTTCCAGGCACAACTAGTTGCCGAAAGATGTCATCGCCGCACGCGTAACATGGCCATAGTCCTCCCACGCATTAAACAATTTAGTAAGGTGCTAAAATGTATAGTGGTCATGTTTTCCTCCTGCCCAGTAGCAATATTTTGCACCTCAGTTCATCGCTTTGGAGCAACGCCTGCAGCAGCAATGAAACTGGCGTTATAACTGTGCAGGATATCGTCAATATCAAAAATGAAAGCCCCTTTCTTAAAGAAAGACGGTTGAACGCGAAGCTTTCGCCCGTGCAAACAGAATCAAAGTCAAATGACAACGACCACGCAACGAACCCAAGAAATGCTGAGCGACTCGATGCGATGCATATGTGATTTGATTGCTTGTTCAGGATTGTTTTTTTTTATCGTTAAAGTTGAATAAAGACACATTGCATTGCGTGACGCGCGTAATGCAATGCAGATATATACAGTTCGTCTGGGCAGCGTGGCGTTGCAGTTCCCATTGTTCTTATCGGTACAACGGCAAATGTAAACTGTAGTCTTCTACGATTGCGTGCGCAGATGCGCAGATTGTTCTATTGTGTGTGCAGATGCACAGATATATAGCAAGGTCGATCCACATAGGTCGCGAAGCTTCGGGCGAAAAGCGGTTCAGAACTAATTGTTACCGACATCAGCAAGGGTGGTTATGGGAGCAGCGATTGAAGCGCGACTATGTTTGGAGGGAATAAACACTGGGAAACAAAAAAATCGTTGTTTAATTAAAGCGACAAGCAGTTACATTCATTCAACGAAAATAAAGTTCCTAATTCATTTTATATACGCAATGCGAGAAAAAAGAAGATACAACTCTATTTTACTTGATCATTATCAACAAATACCTTTTTTCCAGCGCCCACCGTGAGAGCGCCCGTCGATAGCGGCGGGCGTTGACGCCGCTATCACTTGCAATGCAATTCAGCTCTTGGAGTGCGTGGAAAGTCGCGCTCATATAGTTCCCCTGTTATAATACGCCCGCCTGACGTGTTGTGTTGTTTTGCATGTTGACATTTGTCTGAATTAGGTGACGCGGGTAGTTTTATTGTTTCTTAACCTTGTGCAGTCAAAAGTAGTGAGTTGCGACCGTCAGATACTTGTTTACTTGAGTTCTTTTCGTGCGGCAGCGCTGGCCGACGGGCTTGGCGTCCGACGAAAGGACGAGCACTCTACGTAATCTACGCCCAAAGCGTTCGTCGGCCTCCAAAGAAAATATGTTCGGTTCAGCGATGCGATTTCGACACCCGTACGGCTGACGTTTTCCTGCATCGCTTTCCGTGCAGTAAGCTCGGAACGCCCACCAAGTCGAATGGCGGGGCATTTGAATATACAGCTATAGTGACAGGCCTCCGAAAACAAATTTCGCGCCTATGAATCAAAATGACGTCACATCTGTTTTTTAACGAATATGACGTCAAATAATTTTTTCTTCTGCCGGAAGTGTTCCCTCCTCACACAGATGGCGCTAAGCCCCATGAACCGCCGATAAGCCGCCATGTTTTGAACGTATGGGCTTCTATGGAAGCTTCGCTACGAGTTATATTTACCTTGTATATAGTTCCATTGTGTAAGTTGGCATTCCTGCAGTGCGTTTTCGGCGCTCACGGACTGATCAGTGAGACGTAGGAAGCTTCGCTCTAAAAGGCTACAAACGTTTCTCCAGAATTGCCAGACGTGCCCTGTGATAGACTCCGTTCTGCGAATTGCTGCACCCAGTCTTCAATTCCACTAGTGCTTGAATATCCCGTTCATCTTTCCCCTCATATCCTGAAGATGTGCACTATTTTCATAAAAGTAGCGTATTGGCGAAACGCCTTCACTGAAACAACATTTTACTAGTTCATCGTCTTACATACCTAATTTACTAACACAATTTCCAACAACCTAGTCTAGACCATGGAAATGGTGTGCAGAAGGTTACTTTGTGACATTCACCGGTGGTCACTGGATTTATAGGATTTGCTTGTGTGCAAAACTTGCCAAATTGACAGGCTACAATAAGTTGTAGCGTGGTATTTTTAAGACGGTCGCTACTGCGTAATGTCAGCTGAATTACGTTATTAGCGTCACGGGTAATGCCAGTGCCGATGCTTCGGATAAAGGCTTTCGCCCTATTGCCACAGGTAAATCTGCTTTTTGTCTCATTTATTCATTTGCCTCTATTTATTTATACACTTTTCTTTTCAAAGCAAAGTGTTCTGCGTACAATAATTACATTGTACCGGTGCTAACATATGGGGCAGAAATTTGGAGGTTAGCAAAGAATCTCGAGAACAAGGGCCGCTCAAAGAGCGATGGAAGGAAAAATGTTAGGCCTAACGTTAAGAGACAGGAAGAGAGCGGTGTGGGATCAGAGAGCAAACGGGGATTGCCAATATTCTAGTATACAATAAGAGAAAAATGCAGCTGGGACAGCCCATGTATTGGGAAGGATTCATAACTGGTGGACCATTAGAGTTATACCCGTATCACACGGGCGTTTCGAAGGCCTTCCAACTGATAGTCAGTTGACTCAAACGTCAAGTTCGAAGTGCTACACGAGCGGTTTCGAAGGCCATAGAGTCAATAGTCTATCGAGTCAACAGAGCACTCCACAACTCTATCGAAATCTCGATGGCCTTTGAGCTACGGAAGCGGAAACAGCGCGAACATGCCCTCTCGTTCACAGTGTGCTCGTACTCATGGTTAGAAAGAATAAATCAAACCAAAATGCTCTAAAAATACTATATATGAGTGTTAATAATTATTCAATAAAGTATTTTACCACTTGATACGTGCGAACTGCACATACTCTCGACAACAGCGACGTGCTTGTGTTCATTCCTTTCTCCATGTTGTCTAGTAGACTCTCCCTCTACTCAATGTGCTGCCGGATGCCGTCATATCGCCGCCATTTCGCCGTATAAACAAACATAAAAGAATTATAGTGCTTTTAAGTGGTTTTAATGTTGTTTAACTTTTGGTGACATGAAAACGAAAATAAAGATCCGCAGCGCCACACAATTTTGCGAGAAACGCCTGAACCACTCAACGGCCTTTCAAATGTGCCGTGTAGCAGCGCGACAACTCCTTTGAGTAGATAGAGTTGTGGCGTTTCGAAGGCCGTTCACTGGAAGGCCTTCTAAATATGCCCGTGTGACACAGGTATTACAGAACGGATACCAAGAGAAGGGAAGCGCAGTCGAGGATTGCAGAAAACTAGGTGGGGAGACGAAGTTAGGAAATTTGCCGGCGCAAATTGGGATCAGCTAGTGCAAGACAAGGGTAATTGGAGATCGCAGGGGGAGGCCTTCGTCCTGCAGTGGAGATAAATATAGGCTGCTGCTGATGATGATGATATATTTATAAAAACTGGCAAGTCATAGAGATCATAGCAAATTGGTACATTGCAAATTATTGCATAGAATGTGGCACAACATTAACGAAATAAGCATTCCCTGTAAAAATGAATGAAATGATATTTTTTCTAATTGTCACCTATGCGTATACTAACAACGCTGCTCGGTCCGCGGTCTCTTAAACCGGCGCGCTTCAAATACTGTACTAATGCACGCATCGCCTTTTGTGCCAGTGATGGGTGTAGCCGCGGTTCGAGTATCTTTGACTTAGAGAACGGTCTCGAGCCCAGTCGGTTTAAAGTTGTCCTGAGAGACAGGCGTTGTACGTCGCAGCGATGGTGAGACTATGTGATGAGGATATGTGATGAGACTTGTGATGAAACTTCGATTTTCTGGATATGTGATGAGACTTATTATGTAACCTTTTTCTTTAAATTGATCTTACTAGTACGTCAGAAGGAGTTGCCATCACCGTCAAAGCTGATTAAATCCCTTTCTTCGTTTTCATTTCAATGAAAACTAACAAAATTTAGAAGCACGTAAAAATATGGTAGTTACTTAGCGCATTCTCCACAACGGAGAGGATACGGCTACAAACTAACAGAATTTGTATGTGTACAAAGAAAGCTTCGGCGACTGACCGGCGATAGGTCCAGAACTTATAAACTGTGCACCACAGGCATGAGGTGACGTGGAACACTTATAGATTCATTAAAAAGGAACTTACGCGATACTCAGCATTACAAACATATTACACACAAACGCAAGAAGCTTCGTTAAAGTTGAGAGGTTGACGAACATTGACATAGAACTCTCCTGCGACTCATACAACAAAGTCCGCCATGTGTAAGATGGCTAAAAATTTGCGTAGCTTGCACTGGAGGCGCAATGCTAAAGGTACAGCGGAGTTGATGGGTACTAGGTAGCCCTGGATTTTGGGCTAGGCTACGCACTCCCAAGTCGTCTCCAGCATTTTCCGGAATTTATTCATTATTGATCGATTAGCTATTGATTGGCTATCGATTGTCTATCGCAAGGTATTGGACACGTAATTGGGCTAGGCCACGGTGTAAGAATAGGTTAGGTGAGGGAACGGCGCGGAGGCGGCGCTTCGTGTTGAGAGGCGAATGAAGTTCTGCTTAGGAGACCGCTCGAGAGGTGGCGCGCGTGACTAGCGCCCGCTAAAGCCCCTAGATCTTGAAAGTAGCGACACTCTCCTCCGTGCGCGCCCTTTTCTACTCAATTCTCCTCGCCCGCCGGCTGCGCGGGCTGCGCACGGCACGCTATTGCGCCTGGGCTCCCGCGGACAGGCCGCAGAATTCGATGGAGGCGCATTATTTTGGGCCAGTTGCGCGCCCCATTGGCGTAGAATATTTTGAAAAATGGTGATAACAGCATGGAGAATGCTGAAAGCAACGTTTATGAGCAGGTTGGTTTCATCTTAAAGCAGTATGAATGACACACACTGATGTAAAAGGAGCTTTGAGGCGAGTTCTATACTCCAGTTATTTTTTCTGCCACATGATCAACTCGATGGTCTAAATAAATGTTTTTCTCTCTCTGCCACATGATGCGCTGCTTTACTTTTTGCATCTGATCTAGTATTGCTTGTGGCACATCGCTCTATGTTTGGCAGTTTTTTCTTTTATGTGCGCGCATGTGCACCGCTGGTATTATATTCAGTGTGCCTTGTTATAATGAATTACTGGCGAGAGCATCGTCCGTCCATGTGTTTGTCTCAACGTCAAAGTAGCTTTTGCGCTGTGGTTTCTGCATTGAATAGGACGGTTGCGCAATTTCAGTGCGATGAAGCGGTGCCGGCAACCAGTCATCGCCCAGAATAACAGAAGCTGAGGAAAGGTATTTACAGATTATTCTTGAGGCGTCGGTGTCAATGAAGCTTAAAAAATACTCGGTATACCTAGGGGAGAAGATATTCTATATTTTTAGGCAAAAGAATAATTTATTATACACGGCTGGACGTGATTTTACTCGCTTCTGGCCTTCATTAGGTCACGTTACTTTCTGTACCTCAAACGCTCTCCTTGAAACATATCCAACTAAGGGTCTCGCCTTAAAATGTGGACTAACTGGCGCTCATAACCTGGAATACCACGGGTATAATTGCCACTATTTTTTGGGGCCCTGAATTCATTTTATGCTGTAGAATTCATCAATGTTGCCCGCTATGTTGTTATGCACTAGAAATCCTACCCCGGATTCTTTCTTATCTGGAAGACCTCTGTAGCAGAGGACGTGGCCGTTAGTCAGCACTGTGTAAGCCTCACCAGTTCTTCTAACCTCACTAAGGCCAATAATATCCCAGGAAATGCCTGATAATTCTTCAAATAGTCTTGCTAAGCTAGCCTCACTCGAGAGGGTGCGCGTGTTGAACGTTGCCAGGTTCAGTTTCCATTGGCGGCCTGTCTTGACCCAGAGATTCTTAGCACCCTCTGCCGCCTAGCAAGTCCGACAGCCACCTTGGTCAGGTGCTCCGCAGCCACTGGGAACTGAGGGCCATGGGTTAATTGTCGGAGTCATGAGGGAGGTAGTGGCCGAATACTGCACCAGGGAGGCCAATTCCTGTTCTGGGGAGGGAGTGACTTTGATGAAGCTTAGTGGGCCTTCCAAGTTTGGTTGCACCTGAGCTAGTACAGCCCCACTAGCTCTCGGCGATATATATATTTTTTTTCTTGCCGGTGTCAGGCACCACTCCATGCCTGAAAATGTGGTGGACTGGAGTAGCATTCGAACTTACCACCTTCAGATTTGAAGGCGGGTATTCTACCTCTGCTCCACGCCACGTCCTCCATCAGCAATTTCGATGACATAGTAAAAGCAGCGGAAGAATTCTATACTGACCTGTACAGTGCCCAAAACAGCCAAGCTACTTTCATTCAAAATAGTGATAAACCGGATACAGAGGCTCCTTCTATAACTAGCGCTGAAGTTAGAAGGGCCTTGAAAGACATGACCAGGGGAAAAGTTGCTGGAGAAGATGGAATAACAGTAGATTTAATCAAATATGGAGGAGATATCATACTTGAAAAGCTTGCGGCCCTTTATACGCAATGCCTCACAACTTCATGTGTACCAGAGAGCTGGAAGAACGCCAACATTATACTAATCCATAAGAAGGGAGACATTAAACAACTGAAGAATTATAGACCCATTAGCTTGCGTTCAGTATTGTATAAAATATTCACCAAGATAATTTCCAATAGAATCAGGGCAACACTTGACTTCAGCCAACCAAGAGAAAAGGCTGGCTTCAGGAAGGGATATTCTACGATGGATCATATGCATGTCATAAATCAGGTAATCGAGAAATCTGCGGAGTACAATCAACCTCTCTACATGGCTTTCATAGATTATGAAAAGGCATTTGATTCAGTAGAGGTACCAGCAGTCATAGAGGCATAGCGTAATCAAGGAGTACAGGAGGCATACGGGAATATCTTAGCAAATATCTCCAAGGATTCAACAGATACCTTGGTTCTCCACAAGAAAAGTAAAAAGTTACCTATTAAGAAACGGGTCAGGCAAGGTGACACAATGTCTCCAATGCTATTCACTGCATGCTTAGAGGAAGTATTCAAGACATTAGACTGGGAAGGCTTAGGAGTGAGGATGAACGGCGAATATCTCAGCAACCTTCGGTTTGCAGATGACATTGTCCTATTCAGCAACCATGGAGACGAATTACAACAAATTACTGAGGACCTTAATCGAGAAAGTGTAAGAATTGGGTTGAATATGAATATGCCGAAGACAAAGATAATGTTCAATAGCCTGGCAAGGGAACAAGAATTCAGGATAGCCAGTCAGCCTCTAGAGTCTGTAAAGGAGTACGTTTATCTAGGTCAATTACTCACAGGGGACCCTGATCACGAGAAATAAATTTACAGAAGAATAAAATTGGGTTGGAGTGCATACGGCAGGCATTAACAAATCCTCACTGGGAGCTTACCACTGTCGTTGAAAAGAAAAGTGTACAATCATTGCATTCTACCGGTGCTAACATATGGGGCAGAAACTTGGAGGTTAACAAAGAAGCTCGAGAACAAGTTAAGGACCGCACAAAGAGTGATGGAACGGAAAGTCTTAGGACTAACGTTAAGAGACAGGAAGAGAGCGGTGTGGATCAGAGAACAAACGGGGATAGCCGATATTCTAGTTGACATTAAGCGGAAGAAATGGAGCTGGGCAGGCCTTGTAATGCGTAGGATGGATAACCGGTGGACCATTAGGGTTACAGAATGGATACCAAGAGAAGGGAAGCGCAGTCGAGGTCGGCAGAAAACCAGATGGGATGATGAAGTTAGGAAATTTGCAGGCGGAAGTTGGAATACGCTAGCGCAAGACAGGGGTAATTGGAGATCGCAGGGAGAGGCCTTCGTCCTGCAGTGGACATAAAATATAGGCTGATGATGATGATGATTCATTGTATGTAAGTGACTGACACACACATCGAAGTAAGCTGTAAATAGCTCCTCTACAAGCTGCAATTTCGATTTTTAGTTAAACAGGCAACGGATCCTAACAATCACGAAAAGTGCGATCGAGAGGCTGTATCGTCGGGTATATTTGTTCAGTGGAAAGCACAATCTATAGTGCTGCATTTCCGATTGAATAAGAGTTGACGACGTGCGAGGTGATGGAGTCCCAGCAGAATATTCAGCATTCTGAAGAGAACCCCATTTTTATGCAACGTACAAATTGCCGCAGCAAAAACGCTAATGAGCCGGCGGGAAGAATTGAAAAAATGCAGCATTAGGGGATGCTTTGATACGAGCAATAAGAAAGGCGCCTTACCTCGCAAACAACACTGTTGTTTGTCGGAACAAAGTTCTTCTGGCCAATGTTGTGCAGCCACTGCTTCTTGCGCAAGCCATCACGCTTTCCTTGCGGTATCCTAAAAACCCCATAGCCATCATCACGCTTCTTTCTGCAGTTATATGCGCAGCAGCACGGCATAGCGCCAGCAGACAGTGCACGAAACAGCGTGCAATGTTAGCGTGCGACGTTCTCTATACGCCGAGCCAGCCGAGCTGAGGCGCAAAATGGCGCGAACGAAAAAGAAAAAGCAGTAGTAGTATGTGGTTATTGGGGGGAAATGAAGATATAAGTGCAGTGCCGTAACTGTCTCTCTTAGGAGGACACCTCAACAGCACTGCGCGGGGGAAGGGGAGGAGGGGTATGAAAGAGATGGTAGAGACAAGGGGTGAGGTAGGAAGACGACGGCCGGCAGCAGGAGAAAGAAGGCAAGTGATGAAGAGGCGGATGCGGGGGCTTAGAGCCGCGCTCTGAGATTTGTGGCACTGCAAAAGTCTAACAGTGCCGAAAGGACCCGTTTGACCAGGGAGCTGTGGGCATCCGGGAAAAGTAGATCCTTGAGCGAGTTGTCCGGGAGAGCGTATCGGCGATAGGAGTCCGTGAGCACCGCTCTCTCAACACCGAAAGCAGGGCAGTGTAGAAGGAGATGCTCCAGTGTTTCCATGTCAGCAAAACACAAGCAAAACGCAAGCTCCGCTCGTTTCCAAGGGCAACGGCAGTGAGACCAATCATCGTGCAGGAAAACGTGTGCGGAGGGGACTCGCGAGGGGCGAGGAGGAGGCGAGGAGGTCGCGCACCGGTGGCAGAGTACAAAGAGTGGCGGCACTTTCCTACATCAAGGGACTTTAGCGCCCGCTAAAACTCCTTCATGTTAGAAAGTAGCGACACGCTTTGATCTACGCCGCAACACCCTCGCCGGCACGGTCAACCTTCTCTTTTCACCCCCTCTTTGGCGGAGGCAGCGCATCCGCCACGCTGAGTGGCTGCGGCGCGTGATACTAACCCGTCAGGTGATCCTGACGTCACCAAAACGGCGCGAAACTTTCTTTCGCAGGCCTTCAGTTTCTCCTGCCCGCCATGCGCTGACCAAGTGGTGGTCGCCATGCCGCTCCGAACGTGGGTTTACTTGTTTTCCCGTCTTTGCGTACGAATCTGAGCTTCGTTCTCTGTGGAAATGCCTTGCTGCTGCCCGTTTCAATGCACCAGCTGGTCAGAGAAAGGGCTAGCATTATTTTCTATTTCCTGAGGAGAACGGAATGTCGATGGTCGGATGCGTGGCTCGGGAGAAAGGATTTCGCGCCTTTCAAGCACGTCGTTCTTTGCGAGGTGAATCTTACAGCTTTCCTTATATTCGTAGGTGAAGTTGCATGAAAATTTTAATGCTCTTTGCACAGCCGGACTCTTTGTTCAGTCAATACAGAGCACCTATAACTGTGCATATAGTTTGTTTTGTTTTTTGTTTTGTTTTGTTTTTCCATGTGAGTAGCTTAACTTTTTTGTTCACTCTTCGTGCAGTGACAAAGCTTTTTTTGCGTTCTCGCGCGTGCGTTTGTTCTCAAATGTATGTAATTTATAAGTTAATTGCTGTAACTCCTATTTTGTAATGGTGTGTGCGTGCGTGCGTGTATGTATGTGTGTGTGCGTGTGTGTATGCATGTGTGTGTATGTGTGTACGCGTGTGATTGTATGTGTATGTATGTGTCTGTGTGTGCGTGTGTGTGTGAGTACGTGTGTGCGCGTGTCTGTGTGTGTGCGCGCCAAGGAGAAATACTTTGTAGTTAACGTGGTACTTTTTTTCTAACCACCCATCGGTCCGGTCCGCCACCTTTGGTGCCGCCTAGATCATTCTGTAGTTCAGTGCTGTCAGATACGAAATACTGGTAGCGATTTTCATCGTGCGAAAAAGCGTGAATAGTATTATTTTGTTGAAACAAACCAAACAATTATCTTCTTTCCTGCCTATATATGGGCATATGAACTTGAGTTGGTTAAACAAAAGTATAAAATTAAGTCAACTGCTCAATGATATCTTGGCAACCGCCGTGAAGTAAAAAGTCATACGCGCGGAGGCGAAGCTAAGCATCTGGCATGTATTATTCGCGCATGCTCATAAAGTACAAGGCACGTGCTTCTGATATTCTCCCTCAATTCTGATAAACTTGACATCTTGAAGTCTGTAAGTTAATCATCAATTGTAATAGTCTTAGAAGTTTCCATGTGAGCAATTAGCCTTTTATTAGAGACTTAGCGTACTCCCAGAGGTGATGGAATGCAATTTCTCGTCGTTTCATAGTGACCGAAGACAGGCGCGTGTGTAAAGTTCTATGTTGGCTGTTTAGCAAACACTGCACGTATTTTGCACAGTGGCACTCGTACAAAGGCTTTTGGCCCACTCATTTTGGCGAATTCACTTTAAGTAAACTATCACATTTCTTTTTGATTACCTTATCCGCGCCTTTTAAGAGCCAGGATTATGAACCAAATTCTCGTTTATACTTTACGCAGCTTATATTATATGCGCCCAATACACCTCGGCGTTACGGACAACCCAAGTGTAAAGCTTTACGGAAGCCTAAAGCCCCTTGATCTTGAAAGTAGCGACACTCTCCTCCGCGGGCGCGCGCTTTCCTCCTCAATTCTCCTCGGATTTCTCTCCTCCCCGGGCCGACGCGTTGCGCACCGCACGCTGAACCGTGCTTTGGATCGCTGCAGCAGCATTAGCATCAATGCGCGCGCTTGTTTATTCGACCTTTTGAAGCGTTGTATGGGAATTTAACCCTTGCGAAACTGTCATGACGAAAGTACGCTTCCGATAGAACGTCGTGACATTTTTTTTGAGGACGCTTCGATAAATACAAGCGCAAGCGCTCCGAAAAATGAGTGCCAAGCAGAGGCTGAGCTGTTTGCCTCTACGTCGCCACTTGGGTAGCGCCCGCTCCATTCCAGCCCGCCATTGTTGCTGCACCTGCTTTTCCGATCGCGCACACGTATTGGCCTTTATTCTATGTGGTTGCGTTTCGATGTTCTTCGTTGTTCCATCTACTGGTGTGCTTCGCGATGGGAAAGTGCTTTGTACCATACTGCAACACGGTTTATAAGTCGTGTAAAGAGAAGTTATCACTTTTTACGCCGCCGCACGAACAAACCAGGCTTGACGCATGGAGACGGGCGATCCCGGCCAAAGGCCGGGTTCACCAACGGACAGACCGTGTTTGTGAAAAATACTTCGCTGCGCACTTTATATTGAAAGCGTGGTCCGCAGCTATTGATGTCTGCGTTCTGATGTCGGGCAACAGGAGAGCAGGACTTGCCAAAGATGCTCTGCGAACTATCTTCGAAGGAGCACCGAGTTACTTGTCAAAGAAAGTCAAGAGTCCTCGCAAGCAAACAAAGCGGCAGTCTTGCCGTGCAGCTTCCTCCGCGTGTGCACGCGGGACCAGCACTGGAGGTACCGGGCTTCAAACCCTGCCAGAAACAGCAATAGCTCAGAATGCAGACAGCGAAGTCAACGAGTGCAGCGATGTTGTCGAGGCAAGTGACCCCTGCAGTTCGTCACCATTCGAGGAAATGTTCTACACAGCATCAACTCTGTGCCTTCCGACGCCATCCTGGGCGCTACATCGCAACGACGCGGAAGGGTTCCGTGACCTGGTGTTCCACGACTCCTCTCTGATGTGTACAAGTGACGGTGCATGTGTGATTTTTAATATAAAATCTGTGCATCAGAAAGGTGGCATGGCTGTGCAAGTGTACATATTCGGCAAGCCGGTTGAATGCAGTGCTGTAGGCATAAATAAATTTACTCTGTCGACAACCCAAGTTGAGGAAGTTCTAAAAGCTGTTGACAGCTTACACATTTGCAGTGGGGGACCTAGTATGAAGGACTTTCCTTATGTAGCCCCTGAATGTGCTTTTGTTGACTGCCAGAGTAAATGGAGGCATAAAAGATGCCTACTGCTGTTACCTGGGGCACATATATGTCGTGCATGCAGTAGTCTGTCCGATACTATCAGAATCCATGCCGACCGGCAAGCTGGCCGAGCAAGACAGCGGTAACCGCTGAAGCGCATCAGGCTGTCTGTGTCACCTGCGAAAAAGCAGAAGGTTGACGCCTTGCGTCGTGCAAGGGATGTCTTTCAAAAGTCACAGGCAAGGCTACAGAAGCGCAATAGGCTGATAACCAAACAGCTTGAAGACATCAAAGATGAAATTATGAAATTGCAAGAGGAGGATGTCAAAAACAAACTGCAAGCTCTTAACATTCCACCGATGCAGCTCCTTCTTATGCAGGAATGTATAGCCGCAGCTAAATGCACAACAAAGAATAATAGGCGCTATACAGATGACTGGCTACTCCCATGCCTCTTGTTAAACATCAGGAGCCCCACTATTTACACATTCTTGCGAAGGAATAACCTATTTCTCATGCATGCACATCCACCATAAGAAAGTACAATAACATGGTCGGGCCTAAATGTGGTTTTGATGAGAATTTTTTTAAAGCTCTCAATATTGTCGCGGATGGGATGGATTTATTTACAAGAATGATGGATGGTTAGCGTAGCCCAAAGGAGCGGACGGTCATCCAAGCCTAACAGGCAGCGGCCAGCTCCTCGCGTACACTTCTACTTCCTCTTCCTTCGGCTGCGCCGTGCAGCGTGACAATTTCTCTGGGGGCAGACGAAGCTCTCCGAGCGAGTTACATAGCCCGATGGTGGTACAGTTTGAGTGGGGCGACGTGCACGACTTGCGTGTTACGTGACCGCCGGTTGTGCGAAGTCACTCTTGCGATGACGTAGGTCACGTTACTCAGTCGTTTCAGTATGACGTATGGGCCAGTGTATCGAGACAGAAACTTCGTGCACAGCCCCTTTTTCCGCAAAGGTGTCCAAAGCCCAACGAATCCCCAGGAGCATATGTGACGAGCACATGTCTAGCGTCATAACGAGTCTTGGCACGATCTTGAGAGAGATTCCTGAGGCGGGCCACTCGACGCGCTTCTTCGGCACGACATAAAGTCTGGCCTAATGAGTAGTCATCATGTGGGGACCAGGGAAGGATGGTGTCGATAAAACTTTGGGGGTTGCGAGCATAGAGAAGAAAGGCGCATAGCCGGTGACTTCGCGCTTGGCAGTATTTTAAGCGTTCGTAACAAATGCTAAGATTGAATCCCAGTTTTTGTGATCGGTGGAGACATACATGACAAGCATGTTGGTCAGTGTACGATTCGTGCGCTCAGTGAGTCCGTTTGTTTGCGGATGGCAAGGGGTCGAATGCCGGTAATCAGATCCACAAAGACGTAGTAGTTCAACAACGTCCGCAGTAAATTGCCGTCCACGATCACTAATCGCAACGCGTAGAGCATCATGGTGGACAATGACGGAGTACAGCAGGAACGATGAAACGTCTGCTGCTGTAGTGGAAGCGAGCGCCGCCGTCTCAGTGTACCGGTTCAAATAGTCCACACACACAATAATCCAGCGACGACTGGAAGTAGACTTGAGGAAGGGACCTATTAAGTCGACACCAACTTTTTCAAATGGCGCGGTCGGCGGTTTAACTGGCTGCAAGGCACATGCAGGGGGTCTCGTTGACTGCTTATGGCATTGGCAAATGGCACAGCTGGAAACATACTGATTCAGCGTCTTCCAGAGCTTGGGCAAATAGAGACGCCGGCGCAGTCGGTGAAGTGTTCGAGCAAAGCCAAGGTGGCCTGACGTGATGTCATCGTGCATGGCGTGAAGTATCATAGGCCTCAACGTCTGGGGAACCACGAGCAGAAGTGGAGCGCCTTCGGCAGAATAATTGTTCTTATACAATAAATCTTCAAAAATAATGACAGGTGAGCCGCGTGCAGGTGACCGAGCGGCGTCAAGAATAGCTCGAATAGAAGGGTCATGCTTTTGCTCACGCTTAAAGGCGGTGGCATCAGGAAACTCCGCGGAGATGACAAGGAGGTATTCATCTTAAGTCATCGTCAGTATTTCGCGTGCTTGCTGAAGGAAGGCGAGATAAACAGTCAGCATAGGTGTGACAGCGACCACTCTTGTAAGTGACAGAAAAGTCGTATTATTGAAGCCGTAATGACCACCGAGCTAATCGGATAGATGGATCGCGTAGTCCAACCAACCAGCAAAGAGAATGGTGCTCTGTCACTATCGTAAACTGGCGGCCGTACAAGTATGGTCGAAACTTGTAGGTCGCGAAGACTACCGCGAGGCATTCCATTTTTTGTTACGGTGTAATTCCGCTCAGCCTTGGTAAGAGTACGGCTTGCGTAGGCGATGACTTGTTGGCGTCCACTATGTATCTGTACGAGTACAGCTCCAACACCGAGACCACTAGCATCGGTGTGAAGCTCAGTTGGGGTCTCTGGGTCAAAGTGGCGCAAAATTGGAGCTGAGGTGAGCAGAAATTTCATTTCACTGAATGCAGACTCACATTCAGTAGTCGATCTAAACGGTGAGTCCTTGTGAAGGAGTGACGTCAGCTGATGAGCTAGGCGTGCAAAGTGCTTAATGAAACTGAGAAAGTACGAACATAGTCCCAGGAAGCTGCGGAGGTTTTTCACCATCTTCGGCTGGTTGAAGCCACGAACGGCCGCAAGCTTCTGGGAGTCTGGGCGGATGCCTTATTTGTCGACGAGGAAACACAAAACAAGCGTTTGGCGTTCGCCAAAGTGGCACTTTTTGGAGTTTAGTGTAAGTCCAGCTCGCCGTATGCAGTCAAGCACAATTTCGAGTCGTTGGTTGTGCTCGTGAAATATCTTGCCGTAAATGACAACGTCGTCCAGGTAACACATACAGATTTCCCATCGAAGTCCCCGCAGGATGGTGTCCATGAATTGCTCGAATATCGCCGGAGCATTACACAAACCGAAAGGCATTACGTTAAACTCGAAGAGTTCGTCCGGCGTTACGAAGGCAGTCTTCTCCTTGTCTGGCTTGTGCATCGGTATTTGCCAGTAGCCTGAGCGCAGATCTACAGAGGAGAAGTACGAGGCAGAATGTAAACAGTCAATGGCGTCATCTATACGTGGCAGAGGATACACATCCCTCTTCGTTACTGCGTTTAGGCGCCTGTAGTCGACGCAGAATCGCCACGAATCGTCTTTCTTCGTGACCAATATGACTGGAGCCGCCCAGGGACTATTGGACTGCTGGATGACACCTTTCTGTAGCATGTCTGTAACTTGCTCAGCGATCACTTTGCGCTCGGCAGGAGAGACGCGGTACGGTTTCTGTCGTATTGGCGACACTGTTCCAGTATAGATGCGGTGTTGTACCCGGGAGTGTGGTGATGGCTGCAGACGCTCCTGAGCAAAGTCAAACACTGACGCATAGCGGGCAAGGAGCTCTTCGTGCGCTTGTTGGTGGGAAGATGGGTGCGATTTATTAATCATGCTCCTAAATTTTGAAGAGTGGTCACTGAGTGGCGAGTTTGCGTCCATAGAAATAGCCACCGCAAGAATGCTCGCAACACTATCTTCTTCAAAGCGTGCTACCTTCAGGCCAGCAGGCAAAACAACTGACTCGGAGGACACATTCACCGTCAAAACGTGAGCGCAACCTTCTCTATGACTTCTATCTATTCTATGACTTCGATCGGGGACCGAGTGACAAGTACATTCTTCTTTAGAGTGTTGACGTATTCAGCTTCAATTAATCCACAGCAGGAACCGGTACGGATGCGCGACGAGGTCACAGAGATGAACATTGCCGTCTGCGCAGCAAGAGTACATCAGTGGACACGGAAAATACTTGCCGAAAACCCGGTGGCCTGCTGAACATTCTATCCAGGGCACTACAACGATCAATGCAAATTATGTAAAGGTAGGGCGGAGCTACCACATATTCTATGGGCATGCTCGAAGGCGGCTCCTTTCGAGGGCCGCAAAATTCAAAATCGGCAGCAGTGGGAGACCTTGCTGCTCAGCTCAGACCAGCAAGACCAGGTCTGGGCCGTCCGGCTAGCCGAGGCAGCCGCTGAGACACAGGGGATCTCGGCCGTCTGCTAGGCGGAGGCAGGCTGCGTCCGCCCTCTTGAGTTGCTGGCACCATTAAAGTTGAATCTCTCTTGATGATCGGATGGAATTTCGTCTGGCACGCATGGTCTGGTATCGCTGCTGAGTGAAATTTCAACAGCCCTGCAGTCTAATGTTGCTCCACACTCCCGTAAAAAGTCAATACCAAGAATTATGTCATGCGTGGCGCGTGCTAGTAGAATAAATTTGGTTCGAAATGCCTTTCCACCAACGGTTATCACGACGAAACATACTCCCACACGACGTAACAGTTCACCGCCAACTGTGCGAAACGTGGCATTTCCATCCCAGGCAAACATCACTTTCGGTCCGAGGCGATTCTTGAACGCAAGAGACATCACAGACACAAAAGCACCAGTATCTACTAAAGCGACAGTAATAACACCATCGACACAAACACACACTTTGTTCTTTACCATGACGACAGACGGATGCATTTGAAAACGTGACCGACCCGCGACCTCACATCCGTCGGTCAAACCAGCTAGTTTCCCAGTTGGAGCGGGGTAGGCGAGCGGCGCCGTGGAGATGGCGATGGACGTGTCCGAGTCAGCGGTGGAGTCAGGCTCCGGTTGGACACGGGGAAGTTATTCCTTGGCATGTACGTATAGTCTGATGTGGCTGGCGGAAAGGGACAAATGGTTGCCAGGATGTAGCTTCTTGCATGTGAGGCGGATATGCGCGATCTCGCGGAGCACGCTGTGGGCGACGGCGGCAATACCTCGCGATGTGTCCCTGAGCCCCGCAGCTGTAGCACACAGGTGGGCTGCGATTTTCATTGATGTTGGGTGCAACCCTCCAAGGCGTATTGTAGACGGGAGACGACCCACGTCGAGGTTGTCTGTCATGTCGACGTTCAAAACTCGTTGCTTGTGGCTGGATCATGGTGCTCTGGATGTGGGCGTTGTCGGAAAGGGGGCGGTCACCGCAGGCAGGTCGCGGCCAGGCCGCCGGCGCCTCCAAGTAGTGCTCATCAACGGAGCATTGTTGGCACACGCGGTTGGCATCTGGGCCTTGAAAATGAGCCAGTTCATCTCGGATAACTTGCCGCACCAAAGCAGCCAGGTCGTTAGAGGCAGATAAGTCCACACTGGCTATGTTGGTCACGTTGTCCAGCCGACCAAACTTCGGAAGAATGCGGCGTGTCTTCAGAGCCCCGAACGTACGACAGTGACGCCTTAAGTGAGACGGGGTAGTGAGGTCTTCCTTAGAGATAAAAAAATTGTACACATCTTCGGCAATTCCTTTGAGTAGGCGTCCGACCTTGTCCTCATCCGACATGTTTGTGTTCACAATTCCGCAAGCTTCAGGATTTCTTCAATATAGGTGGTACACGTCTCTCCCGGTAACTGCGCTCGTCGTGAAAGTGTCTGCTCAGACTTTTTCTTTTTCGAAAGTGAATCGCCAAATCATTTATTTATCTCTTCGACGAAGCTGTCCCAAGTTGTCGAACCACATGAGGGCAGTTCCCGCAAGAAAAAAGACAACGTTAGAGTGCTGCGCAGCCGTGCTCCATTCATTGTGGCGGCTTACCCTCTCGTAAAGTCTCAACCAGTCCTCGACGTCCTCATTCGCTTTGCATGAGAATGTGCGTGCTTCTCGATGAGGTGTCAAGTAACCGGCCGGCCTCGAGCGAATGCTTTCTGCTGCGATTTCTACGCGAACGTCGCCTCCGTTCGAATCGCACATGTCGACGTCTCCCGGTGGTAGCGCGGCCAACCTGCATGCTGCGTCTAAGGGTTAGTAGAGCTCGGTCGTCCAGTGTGATGTACCCAGCACCTCCAGCAAATTGTGACGTATGGGAAGGACTTATTTACAAGAATGATGGATGGTTAGCGTAGCGCCAAGGACAGGACGGTCATCCAAGCCCAACAGGCAGTGGCCAGCTCCTCGCGCACACTTCTTCCTCTTCTTTCGCCTGCGCCGTGCAGCGTGACAGTATGAAACTTGCAAGAAAGACGCCCTTTTAGCGCAGAGGGATGCTGATTCTACATGAGATACAGACCCGGAAAGAGATGGCTGTTAACTCCAAGACCATGACATATGCTGGTCTTGTTGACTACGGAGACCAAGGTGGGCAAAGCAATGAGCTGGCAGACCATGGCCTAGTGTTTGCCTTCGAACCTTTTGCCGACAGGTATTTACAGCCCGTAGCAGTGTTTGCTTCGAAAGGAGCAACAAAGAGGACACTCCTTGCACAGCTGTTGCTGCAGTGCATTGTGCACTTAGAGCATGGAGGAATTTTTGTTGGTGCTGTAGTCTGCGATGGTGCTTCTACCAACTGGGTCATGTGGAAGCAACTCGGAGTAAGTGGCGCTCTGGGACATAATGGTTATGAACATCCGCTAGATTCCTCAAGAAAAGTGTATGTCGTGGCAGACACACCTCATTTAGTCAAGTGCATTAGGAATCGTCTCTATGACAAGAAGATTTTGAAAGTAAATGGGCGGCTTGTGAAATGGTCGTGGTATAATGCACTTCTTGTGGCCGACAACAAAAATGTAGGTGACCTTAGGTGTGCCCAAAGCTAACATATGGTCATGTTAATCCTTCACAAACGCTGAAAAAGAGTGCAGTTGGCCACACAAGTTTTCAACAACTCTGTTGCTAAGGGAATATCTTTCTATGCACGGAGAGGTGCACCTCGGCTTGATAATGTCGAGCCAACTGTGGAGTTTACCCTCTTGATGAATAACCTTTTTGATGCCCTCAATCGTCGATTTCCCACAGAAGGCCTCACACTTGGATGCAAAGACTTCCATGTTCTCGAGTCTGCATCTAAGTGGCTAGATAGCGGCTAGATAGCTGGGAGCAGGAAATTGTGAGGGGTGACATCCACAAAGATCGTTTTTAACACAATCTACAGCTGAAAGCTTGCGTGTTACCCTTAAGTCTCTTCTGGAACTGTCAGCGTTCCTTCTGAAGGCGTGCTGTTTCAAGTACGTCCTGTCAGTCAAAATGAATCAGGACCCCTTGGAGTGTTTCTTTGGCATTATAAGACAAGCAGGTGGCCAAAATGAGCATCCCACATTTCCAACATTCCTGCAGCTTTACCGCATGCTTTCTTTGTATTCTTTGTTGAGGTCACCACAGTTTGGCAACTGTGTAGCTTCCGAGAAAGAGAAATCTGCTTTTCTCAGCCTCAATGACTTCAGAGAGGTGTTTACATCTGCAGCTATTCAGAATACCGATAAAATGCATGACCTTAAGCAGAAGCTGGATGGCCGTATCAGTGAGGAAGCCTGGGAATGCGATGACGGGTTTCAGCATCACTATTCGAATGCTGCAGTTGTTGACTGCATTGTGTACTATGTTACTGGATTTGTGTCGCGAAACCTTTGCACTCAAACATCCTGTACAGTTTGTAAGCAGGCTCTGGTCGGGCAGAAGGGTATTTCAATGCAACCTGAAGCCGACTTGGTAAACTAAAACGAGAGGAGGGCTCATGCATCCGAATGTGCATCTGTTTCTTCTTTTTAAAAAGGCTGAGGAGCACTTCGCAAAACATGCTGGCGAAAGGGGTGCATATGATCGCACGACTGATGCTGCAGTAGAAAACTTCAGCTTCACATTTCCATGTGCTGCTCATAAAGAAGAAATGCTTGCTAAGCTCTTACACTACTGTGTGTGCCTGCGCATGCGTCAGTACTGCCGACAGTTAAAGAATAAGCATATAAACAATCAGGACTTGCGTAAACTGTCAAAACTTATGTGAATTCCTTTATCCGGGACGAGCACAATGGCTAATATAGTGCGTATGTATACTATGTGACTGTAACCTGTCTTTTGTTTGTTTGTGTGTGTGGTGTGATGTACACTGTCACTCTTACCAGTGTAATGTTTCTGCATCACAAATAAATCACATTTAGGAGGTCAGCGCCTAATTATCATCCACACAAATATATGCATTCTTCTGTTCAACAAGACTATGAACTGTAAGTAGTTTAAAGTTAGAGTACAAACATATACATGGCACACAGAATCGAATTTGTAGTTGTGAAAGATACGTATGTTCACAGCAGAATAAGGTTATTATAAATACCCGCCGTGGTTGCTTAGTGGCTATGGTGTTGGGCTGCTGAGCACGAGGTCGCGGGATCGAATCCCGGCCACGGCGGCCGCATTTCGATGGGGGCGAAATGCGAAAACACCCGTGTACTTAGATTTAGGTGCACGTTAAAGAACCCCAGGCGGTCTAAATTTCCGGAGTCCCCCACTACGGCGTGCCTCATAATCAGAACTGGTTTTGGCACGTAAAACCCCATAATTGAATTGGTTATTATAAAAGATAATTAGCCTTTTTATGGATCAGGATGTTGGAACTGTTCCATGTGAATTCTCTTAATTCCTTTATACACCCGCCGTGGTTGCTCAGTGGCTATGGTGTTGGGCTGCTGAGCACGAGGTCGCGGGATCGAATCCCGGCCACGGCGGCCGCATTTCGATGGGGGCGAAATGCGAAAACACCCGTGTACTTAGATTTAGGTGCACGTTAAGAACCCCAGGTGGTCCAAATTTCCGGAGTCCCCCACTACGGCGTGCCTCATAATCAGAACTGGTTTTGGCACGTAAAACCCCATAATTTAATTTTTTTTTTTAATTCCTTTATTTTCTTTCGCGCTTATCGCCAACACGCGACGTTATCACCATGACAGGCCACTCGTGAGCGATGGAAAATAAACTGGGTGTTTTAACTGCACCTACGCTTGACCGCCTACGAGGGGCATTCGAGGCAAGTGAAAACACGTTTATTCATGCGATAGCCAGTATCAGAGAAACTACCTGACACATGAGCGGACATTAGCCGTTCGCACGGGCTATCGCCCCAGACACGCTGTTTCGCCTTCGCTGCACATAAATCCGAACGCGACGTGCTTGATAAATCATACGCGTTTAAAAGGCAGAACATGAAGGTGGTAAGGTCACGGTACGTATTTTACTGAATAATTTGCTTTGTGACAGCCGCATTCGATGCCGTTGCGAGGTTTGTTCCTCAATGGGCCCGCACCGTGATCGGGCCACCGGGCATAAGTTGCTAGCGCCCTCTGTTGGGGCCCTTGAGAAGCAGAGCTTTGCCCAAAGCGGGGAGCGGCGGCATCCTCTCACCTAAACTATTCTTACACCGTTGGCTAGGCTAAGCACTTCCAAGTCATCCCCAGCATTTTCCAGAAATTATTTTTCATTAATCCATTATCGATTAGCTATTGAGTGGCTATTGCAAGGTATTGGTCACGCATTTGGGCTACTCTAAGCACTACCAAGTCATGCCCAGCATTTCCCGGAATTTATTTATTATTCATCGAATATCGATTAGCTCTTGATTGGCTATCAATTGGCTATCGATGACTGACTAAGCTTAAGTTGTCCCAACTATGTTTAGCTAGACTTAGCCAGGCTTCAGCTTTGTTACACTGTAAAAAAAATTGCTTTGGTTTTACGGCAAATCTGCTGGTAATTTTGTGACCGAACACTTTCCGTAAGTAAAGAACGGTCATTTCCGTAGAACGGACAACCGTAAAAATAGAGACCGTATTACAAAATACGAGTGCTTACATATTCAGAAAACGGAAGACTCTGTATGCTAAATCGTATGGTTCGACCGTTAATGTACAGGTGCTTTCTGTATTCAGAAAACGTAAGGCGCTGTATGTTGAATCTGTAGTATACGGTCCAACCGTTAAAATACAGGTTTTTGTATCCAGAAAACGAAAGGCTCCGTATGCTGAATCTGTACTATACTGTCCAACCGTTAACATACAGGTGTTTCCGTACTCAGAAATAAAAAGGCTCCGTATGCTAAATCTGTACTATACGGTCAAATCGTTAAAATACAGGTGTTTCCTGTATTACATTTTACAGAGCATATTGTTTAGAGAATGTACTATCGGGGACAGAAGTGCCCAAAAATGTGCGAATGTCGACCGAATTTTATTGGTGCACTTTCTGCTGGGATCAGCCACGCTAACATTTGCATTCGAAAAGTGGTCTGCAATGCAGATGATAGCGGCTGATAGTGCAGAGATGGAATTTGGTCGACACTCGCACGGCCTGAGCACTTTTGTCCCCGATAGTACATATCCTTTAATGCAAATGTCATGAATGCAGCTCATTGCAGAAGCAGCAGGTCGCTATGGAGAAAACTTTCAGGCCAACACATTGAAATAGCTCAAAAGATCAAACACTTTGCCTTTTGTGATATGAATGAATTGCACAACATATATACAAATAAGTGCAAAATTTTATTCGTCAAGTACTTTAGATCACAGAAGCAATTTTATTTTCTTCGACCACTCGTCTTGCACTGTTTCCTGGTGAAAGCTGTTCCCACATGCCTTGCAAGGATAAACTTGCTGCTGTTAGGAGAAACAAATAATATTGGTGAATTTCCATCCTAAACGAAGTGGCAACAAAAGACAATCACAGAACACAACAAAGCGGTAACTGAAGTGTTAAAAAACCATGAACTTGGTTCAACATTGTCAGAACAAGGGATGTTGCTGTAGCCAACATTTCGACAGATACGTGTCATCAGGGCAGCAACTGTTTTCCTTGGCAGCGGTTTTGGATGTGCATAGCTCACTTGCCCCTACCCTACGCTTATCCGTGGCTTTTTTATCACAAGGGTTGTTATATACGCTATTGACGTGTTCCGTTGACTAGATAGCACAGATCTGTGGGTTCTTAAGTAAATGGTTCTTCGAAAATAAAACCAGTTGTTAGAACGCGATCGTGCTTGTGTTGCTCCTTTTCTTCGTCCTTGTTTGTTTATGCACAAAATATTTTTTAAATGAATCTGTTCCACTTAGGCCGACTCGCAGTTTTGCTTCCTTTTTTTTAAATGTAATGACATGTATGGCTATCACATACATGTACAGAATGACCTTCATTCCCAAACAAAGTGAACAGCACTACCCTATGCGTCAGGTGCCTTGTTTTACACATGCTCCCAAACATTAGCGCGGGATGCTGAGGTTGGCAGGGAAACTGATTTATGGAGCAATATTGAAGTACTCAGCTCTTAATGTTTTCTCTGCTGTTTAAGCATCGTTTGGTCTTATAGTAAGAAAATACGGAATACAACATGCATAATTCACGACGCAATCCCTTTGGAAGTATTTAGTAGTCTGAATTATTATGGATTGCATATTTAGATTAGAAGAAGGATTTCATTCCACTGCAAGAATGGCATCATCCGAATAATTCTTGCGTTTGGTGCTATATTTACTTTTATTTCAGTTGGAATGTAGATGCATCGACAGCGATATTGCTTGACATGTCTTCGATTGACTGTTTCTCCAACTTAAGCAAACTCATATTCTGAAATGACCTTGTAGATGATACCAAGAACTTGCTCAGCAGGAGTATGTCTAACATTCACGAGATCTGAGGCTCTTGAACGCATATCTAAGAAAGCCTGGGGTGCATGCTGACCTCTCATTTAATCAGCAAGTTTCTGGAAATCATCTATAAGTTTTCTTGTGATGAATGTAAATTTGCTTGTATGGGAGAAACATGGAACTTGAACAGGTGAATTATGCAGCACAAGAATGATCTCAGCAAGAAGCAGGCATCAAGAAACATTGTCGCTCAACAAGCATAAACAGTCAAATAAAAGAATTATTGGGATGATTTAAAATTCTGGTAGTGGAATGAAATCTGTTTGCTAATCTATATATAAACTCCTTGATTATTCAGCGTACTACCACTACCTTTGCCAGAAACATTCAGTCATTATCCTACCTATGCCAAATTATTCCGACCAATATTCAAGCCTTCATAAGCAGTTTTTTTTTTCACTGCCAATTCTCTGAGGGAGAAGAGGTCTCCTATTCCTCTCTACCTATTTCTCGTTCACTGTTCACTCTCAAACTGCATTAAGCTTGAGCAGGTTCTATGCTTAAAACTGTGTTTCCCTTTCCATCTGCCATCTTTGACCCACCTGGTTAGCTAAGTAGGTAGAAAAACTGCAGAAGAGAGGTGGTGGCGCTGAGTTGGACTTGTGCCCCAAGGAACCTTTGCACGGTGGCTCGACGACCAACTGCTTGTGGCATGGAGTGGCTCAAGCTGTGATGAGTTCATTTTGTAAAACCCAGCTGGTTACTGCTGGCCCGTCTTTGCTGGAACAGGAATGAATGTTGGCAGTCTGCAGTCTCGGTTTATTCCTTGAGGGCCATGGCCATGTAAAGAAACCTTGTCTCGACAGGCTGCTAAAAAAAGGATAATTTTCTGAGCTAAGTCTTTTTTCCTAAAAGAACCCATTTAAGTTGTATTTGTAACTTTGCGACACTTTCCGGGTGATGCCAGCTGTACTTCATTGCACAATACCACAATCATGACTGAGCTGTGGCCATTCTGAATACAGCTTGCAACACGTGACAAGACCATATATACAAATGCAACCAAAATAGTAAACATTTGTTGTAGCTTCTGTATATGGCACTATTCGAATGAGACATTTGTAGCACTCTTCTCAGCTCAGTGAACTTATTTCTAGTTATTTTACTTTTCATGAGGAAACTGCCATGAGCTTCTCTTGAAAAGTAAGTAAACATTCTTGCTTCAGTTTATTCTTCAAATTCTTGCATCACGAAATTCTTGCATCACGAATGGATATCAGAAACCTATTTATACCACAGGCAGAGCTCCATATGTTTAAAAACATTAAAAATCAAGGTACAATATCACAATTTTCATAATCGTGTCATACTAGTTTATTGGTGGCTATGGCTGCTTCAAGCAATTATTTTTCATTAAGGTGGAAACAGTTATTAAAATAAATTATTTGCAGCAAGGGTGTACAATCCACAAAATCCATCAAAAAGGTCACATTGTGTTCACTATTCAAACGTTTAGGATAGGTTACATACAACAGCTAATAAAGAATGCAAACTTGAAAATCTCAACTGAAGAAGAAACCAGTTTTTGAATATGGAGCAAAATGCCACCAGCTCATGTGGAGTACACCCTTACTATGTACTCCAAGCGAAGAATGTTGTTACAGCAATGCTTGAACACTATATGAATGTAACAATCAACAACCTTAAGCAGAATCTTAACACCACTAAACAAATCGTGCTTCGAAGATTCCTGATCCGAAATTCTCAACAAATGGTTCTGGTGTTGTATGTGTTACGCTTGCTGTGCGTTCTGAAATGCAAGCTCACATCTACAATTTCTCTAAAGACAATATCAGCATTCTCAAGATAGGTATGACGTGCAGATAAAGTGGATAATGCATGACATCATGAACACTCTGATGTGTTTACCAGTGGGCTCACTCTTGCAGCCATGAAATTATGAGATGCAGACACATTTTACGTTGAAACCTGTTTTGTGGAGTACTGCATGCTTCCCAGGCTTCTCCAGTTGTGAGAGCCGTCTCCCCTACACAAATGAGTGATGAGGAATAAAAAAAGAATTTCAACATGCAACAATATGTTGGTCATTTGCTAGTATCCAGCAGGCTTTTTGACTCCTAGCTTGCCTCATACAAATCTACCATGCACAGTATTTGCTTTGCCCAAGCATCAGCCACTTTACGATGCAATGTGTACAGAGCCCTTGCCCTTAGTTTTTCTGCTTTGGAAACAGTTACCGTGTGTTCAGCTGGCGCGGAGAAAGGGGAGATAAAATACTATGTGCACCACTGATCTCTACTATGTTTTCCTGGATGCCGCTTCGCTGCCCAGAGCCAGGCGTAGATGAAGCCAGCGGAAATGCAGTGTCGTGCAGCGGCTTTTCCCAAGAGTAGGGCATACGCTGCACTTACTAGTGTGTGCCGTCGCATAATATTGCTGCCGTAAAAATTTTTCTTCGTGGTTTTCCACATCTAGGCGATGTCTCCACATGTCTGGTGAGAGCTTTTACGACGTTCTGAACCCGTACGTGATAAGTTTTTCTTACAGAAAGCATTTTCTGATTCACAAGTGTTTTCAGCACGCGCCACTGATGTTAGCAATGCTGTCAGTGCTGTGATGGAAAATTCTGGACGTCTTCTCGAAATACTTCTCTGGACTGCTTCGGTAGCTTACGGCACAAAGGGCAAGCATTATAGCAGAAGAAATGCCGCACTCCCGTGCAGGTGAAATGCCACAGCAAAGTCGTGAAGTACCAACTTCTGGGACAAGGTTGGCTTCAGTCGAAGGCGCTCAATGCGCTATCCAGCCCCCTATAGTAGAGCTCAGTGGTGTGCAACCTCTTATACTAGCTTTGCTTTCTAGTCGGAACATTGGAAACAGCTCCCAGCTTACTTTTCTCAACCTGTGACATGCGAACCGAAAGTCGCATCACTGTATTGATTCTATGGCCTTAGTTTTCGAAGCGAACTGCCTGCATATTCTAGCATGTTGTTAAAAAATATAGTTGGCACATTTTTACTGCTACAAGACAGGTTAGTTGGCTGATAGAAATGTAAAACATGTTACCAGCGCTCTGATAGGATGCAAGAAGCAGAATTGAAATTACTTAATTAAGCACTTAATTGAAGCTACACTTAATAATCAATCAAGCACTTAATGGAAGCTACATAAATATTCAGTTTTCTCACAGCTTGTTCAGCAAGTAATAAAGAGGTATGCTGTGCACCTTTACATGACCAATGCAATCTGGTGAGAGACTGTGCACTGAGTCTGCTTGGTTGTGTTCGGCAGTTTGACTTTGGTATTTTGCTATACATAATTCCTTGGGTACTCGTAGCTTACTTTTCGATAAAATGGAACTTGGAGCAGTGGTCATCTATACATAAATATTTGCACATAAATAACGCAACCACAATTATAGCATGGTGAGGGGGGGCAATATCAGACTCTCAGAAAACGAAAAAAATATGATATTACGATTATAATGTGACGTGATGCCACAAGAAAACAAAGCAATGCATAGAAGCAGATGGCGCTTCCGTGCCACCAAGATTATTTACTAAATAGGCAGCGCTTCAGAAGTACCCATGACACAATTGAACAAGGCCAAGCTGCGTTTGCTCGTGTGTGTTTGAACACGGCTCCACACGCGGTAGCGATCATAGCATTGTTGCCAAGTGGTTTAGATCGCCGCAGTTTAAAGTTCCAGAAAATGTACAGAAGAACAATCTGCTTTATAGCCTTACAGAATATAACGTGAAGTACATTACAAGGCCAGAAATATTCCTAGAAAAGTTGCCTTATATTTGCATAAATTGGCAAGCAGCATGGCTTGTTTTACACAGAATAAATTTTCATGATACCGCAGTGTGCAGGGTTTTATAGACAAAGTGAAAAACATTCAGCCCATATACCACACTATGAAGGTATGCAATAATTGTAATCTCATAACCTAAAAGGTGTAGTTGATTTCACAAAAGTTGACATTCTTCAATCTGAGCCCTGTAAATTTTAACATGCAGGGGCACCACTTGGCTAAGCAATAGGGATGTAATGTGCATGCATACAAGCATTACCCCATGCATTTGTACCACACCGCCCAAAAGAAATCAATTTTCCCGTCCAAGTCTGCCTCATGCAAGACTGGAATTAAAGCAAAAGTTTATAGTCATCCAAACAAAAACACCTCATTTTCACATATGAAATTCATATAAATAGATCTCTCTTGATGCCAGCCTCCTGGAATGCTGAACCTTGCTGCATGCTTTAGAGAAATTATAGTAGTAGCACTTTACTCAAAAGTTATTTAAGGCTGCAGGGCTGCAGTGTTGCAGAACACACCTACAAATGCCGCATTTCATGTGTAACAACTTGGTTGATTTGCTTCAACAACCTACCAAGAGCAAATTAAAACTATTTCTTCCTGTTTAGCATTTTTGCCTGCTACACCACAATCGCATGTCATCAATATATTAACTAGGAGAAACAAATCTGGCTTATACGGGGCGTCCCAACTATTACACACGAAGGTTTGAAAATATGCAAATGCTACGTATCTGGACACAACCAAGATAACGTTTGCCATCACCTGGAGATACTCACTTTTTTTTGCACTCTGCCTAATTGCATAATTAAGTGTAAATGATTTAATCAACTTCTAAAATATTTTGATTACATGAAATACGTGCGACATTAAAGTTTTTCCGAGTATGAAAGAAAGCCACGAATACACGCAAAGAGCCTCGAGCGGCCATTCGTGCAGCAATTTTTTGTGTATTCGCGAGCTTCTTTCCCGTTCGGAACACTTTTATGTAGCACTTTTTGCACAACAGGATGCTGTATCGGGAGTTGTTCATGGTGTTCTACAATTTCCTCATTTACACTTTTCATCTAATTAGAGTAATTGAGAGGTTGATTAAGACTAATGATCTAATTAGGCGGAATGCAAAGAATACTCTCAGTATCTCCAAGCAATGGCAAACGTAATAATAACTTGGTTTTGTCCAGCTATGTGGCTTCTGCATTTTTAAAAATATTTATGCATCATAGTTGGGTCACCGTATATTAACACCTTCACATATTGCCACAGCTGCGTGTTGTAACATTCAAAGGGTGCTTGTCCACCAGCACTCCAGTGTCACTAACAGTGATCACCTACACAGCTAAGTGGATCGCCATGATGCAGGTTGGTAGTAAAATGCTGAGAGAAACAAATCCACTCACTTTGAAGGCAACAATATTGCGGTAACTTGAGAGACATGGCCTCATGGCAGGCAGCAGATCTCTTCTCAGCTCCAGCAGGACACCAGCAACTAGTCTTTCAGTACAAGAAAATATTGAATCAGTAATGTTATGTTACCTTGTTCTTGCTAAGCATCAGCACAATCATCTGATTTACATGCATATCTACTTTCGGCTTAAGCAGTTCAACTGAAGTATTTATAAAATACAGTCTATGTTGATTGCATTTGCTTCTCTGGCATGTACAATTTTTTTGCAACTGATACATTTACAGCTAGCTACACGACACGAACGCTTGGACTGTCCAGACATCATTAGAAGCAAAACGTCTTGCTGCACCACAAGCAGTTGCACCAAGGAACGACACAGCAGAAATAATTTTTTTTGTAACTACAATGAAAATGCATGCAAGCAAGGAGGCAACTATCGCACGTATAGTGCCAGTACAAGCGTCAATACAAATTATGTGCGCAACTGAATGCACTCTTATTCTAAGTTTTTAACGCGCATGAGCAATAGGTTATACGCGCCACACGAAAAATTTCGATCGCGCTACCATGGAGATCGATGTGAAATTATATGTGAACTTTTTTCCCATTCACGCGCCATTTTCGCCCTATGACGCTGTTTACTGGCCTTTTGAAAAAAAAATAGTTCTGTTCGCGACGCCAGCTTACCACGCATCATCTAAACAGCTACGCTATGCAAACCGAACAAATAGAATTACAACGGGCTTACCTCATACGTATGCGTACGCGCCGCGTGCGTACACTGTTGAACATCCGTTGAGGGCAGGCTATCCCGTATCCAAGCGCATACGTGCACCCGTACACAGGACTTCTTCGATGCCGCAGCGTGTAGAGTTTTGTAGACGAAGGGACACATTCCGTTCAAACATCCCCGCGCTATGACGGCACTTGACGAGCACAGAAGCGTACACCACACCGCGACAAATTCGGAACTTTGCCAGTCCTAACATGCCGAGAGTCGTACAGCCGCGAGTCAAGCAGCCTAACCATCCATCGCGTCTGTTCTTCGCTCACGATGCGTCAATCTATGTTCCCTAGGGCCTTGCTCCACTCTTGAGTACAAATCAAGACATATTTACGGTAAACTAACAAACTGTACAACGTAAAACGACACAATGCAGCTCCAGGCCCCGGAAACTCTCGAGTTCACCAAATGGCCACAGAGGGCGAAAAATCAACCACGGCGCGTTCCAGCCTAAGCGCGCAAGTGGAGCTACTGTAATTTGGTCGAATACTTTAGTTTGTATTTTTCCTGCTAGGGGCGCTCAACACGACTCAATATTTGAGCTATTAATGTACATATAATAACCGACAAACACAATTACAGTGTCACTTTTTTACAAAATAAGGAGTCTATTGTTTTTATTGGACTTCTGTTATTAAAGTCCGTGCTTTGTTACTTGAATAAAGGTTTTGGGGCCTCACTGACATGTGACTAGCGGCAGCCCACTGGTATCGATTGCAGTCTGTGCCGTTTATCGATTCAAATTGTACGGCGGTTATATTTGCGAACGGGGTGGTCGTTTCCTTTGCGCAGCATCACGCAGGTTCATTTTAATTAGATATCAATAATACCTCAGCCAGTTTATGCGTCCAACATTCGATAGCTGCCACCAAGCGAACGTGTTTAAAGACGGTGAACTTTCTCAGCTGCGGCGTTTCACTGGCGGCTGCATGCACGGCTTCCGCTGTTTGTGATCTGCCGCGTCTGGCCGCGTTGCGTCTGGTTGCTCGAAAAAGAAAGTGCTGGCCAGCACGAAAATTCATCGCTGGAACCGAGCACAGTCTGCTTGAAGACTACCCACAAAAGCGGATTAACCTTGCAGCCGGTGAGTAAAAAAGCAGTGCTTCGCATTTTCAACTTTGAATTTCTTTGCATGCGAGGCAAATAAAGCAGATTCCTGTCGTCATCTCTTAAAAGTAGAAAATAGTAATAATTCTAAAGTTATTGCCCTTCCAAAGCAATTCAAACGAGGCTCTTGCTACTTTGCCAAGTTGCTAAAATTGCTAACATGAGTACAGCATAAATAATAAAGTTTTGGCTGTTTCTGCATAAATGATACACCGCGTTAAATTCACTGCACATTAGTGACAAGTGTACTTCCTATGATACAGTTAGATTAACTGCATTTGAGACATAATAAAATGACTGTGTTTATTACTAGTATCTGGCAGAAACAATTGTCATCTAATCGAGACTTGACTAAGCACAGCCCACACAAGGACACCACTGAAAGAAATGCACACTCAAAACAGTGTTGTGTGTGTGTGTTTGTGCATTTCTGTCATGAAGCGTTTCGTGCACTGTTCTCTGTCATACATGAATCACAAACTCACGCACACTTCCAGCATAGTAATTGAGGCTCTTTTTTCTTTCGACTCCAGCCTCCAAGACGCTGCTCATATTTGGACTCATCCCTTTGGACTCTACTGTCTCTGGACATAGAAGTCAACTGTGAACGTGTCTCCACTGGAAGTAACATCAAGGGCCAGAATCCTCACAGGGTATGTTTCTGAACACTTCAACTAGAACCGTGATTTTTCTTCATTTATGGGACTAACTTTTGTTTCACCATTTTTTGCTTACATGTGTGTCATGGCTTTGTCATTTCTCTTTTCAGGAAGACGGACAAAAGAGAGATTATTGGTCTGCAAGCTGCCCACGCTAAGCCACAAGATGCTCAACTGTCACCACAATGACAACAGGTCCTCTTGAACTACGTGCCTCACTATGAAATGTTTGGAAGTTTACCAGATAGAGAGGTGTGAGCCCTATTAGGAAAACAGCAGTCTACAGTTCTGTATCATACTGAGCGGGAATGAGAAATTTGACATACAAGCTTAGTTGCTTTTAAGGGCGCTTTATGACAATCGGAGAAGTAACATGTTCAGTCCCAACTTGTTTCTTTTGCAGTCATTATAGCCATGACGATCAGAACAGAAACAATGTAGCAAGCTCCTACTTGCTAATGCACAAACTCTGTCATCTGCTTTTTGCAAATCAATTTGACGGGCATTAGTACCACGAATTATCACATGCTCCCTCACAACGATAATTTGTTACATGAAAATGCAAAGAATTTTAAAATGATCAAAAGCGCTTAATGCAATTTTAAGGAAATGGCACTTCATGTTGGATGAAACTCATTTTATTTTTTGCTTAAAGTACCCTCAGGGCCACAGTATTAAAGAGGGGAGTGGTTACAAAGTAGTAGAGTAAAACAAACACGTGCAGTGAGTTCTTGTAACATAATGATTCTCCTGATTATACAATGTTAGCTAATGTTTTGCAAAAAAGTTTGTTATCTGTGATGGCTACGATACTTGGTGGTTTCATTTCTGAGATGTACGGGGCATGAAAGAAAGACTTCGTGTTCCATAAATCAATTCCTACCTTACTGCGATGATCGACGCAGTTTGAAATGCACTGGGGCCGCAGTATGAAGTCGTCATGAAGTGTGGTGCGATAGAAAATTTTATGAAATAGCAAAAGATGGCCGACTTTGCGGCGATTAGCTAGTGGAATGAGTGCTAGGCCAGTTTACATTGAAGTTATACTCGTGGTACGGTTATAATTAGAAATAAAAGTATAGTTATTTTGTACTAGTTCAAGTGAAGTAATAAGATTAACATGACTGGGATCCCATATTGCAGGTGCATATTCAAGTTTCCAGCGAATTAGTCTTGTAAAGCTGTAGTTCTAAAGTAGACGGTGCTTTGGGAAGGTTGCGCCATAAGTACCCGAGCATGTGATTAGCACTGCTAATGACGTACTCTATATTATTGGTCCAATTTAAGTTATTTATATGACATGACAAAATATAAGGGAACGTTAGCATGGCAACTGCTAGGATTAGAAATGCGCATGATTTTACATTTGTTTACTACAAGAGGCTCATATACAGTTTGCATGAAATCAATAACTAGGCTAGTACTGCACCATAAGAGATAGCTAGAAAAGGCAAGCTCACACAACCGGCCAGCCTATTTCACACTTCACAAACTTGAGAAATCACTAAAAGCAAATTTTCTGTCTCTTCAAACAGCAGATGACAAAACGTGTGCACAGTGTGCTCCCAAAAATATTTTGAAATGTACTCGCAGAATAAGTTCAGCTTAACATTCAGCTAATCAACAGTGAACGAGCAAGGGAAACCTCAGCGTGGGAACTTGTCTTCGTCTCGGCCCTCACAAATATGTTTGCTTGGTGAAACGTTGGCTTCAAGCTGAGGCCTCCCTTGGTCACCTCTGTTACTCAACTGAAGTGTTCATCTCCTTGCAACCTCTTTGCTGTTTGAATACCTATACCGAGATTCTTTTTCAACATGAAACCACAAATTCCATTTTCCAAGGATCTGTGAGCATTAATTGGGCTTGCTTATATGTTGATTTAGTGTCCTTGTTTATTCACACAATATTTCCAGAAGTCCTTGTAAGTACTGCTGTCTCCATAACGTTCCTTGGTTTCCCTACGAGTACTCCACTTGTGTCAAAGTCTTTGCTGCCGCACCTGAACACTAAATGTGCAGCAGAAAAATATCGAGAGCAGAAAATGTGATGTAAATTTGGCATAACGCCCCCCTCCTACACTTCGTGCCTCTCGCCAATGTGTTATGAGCAATGAGACATTGCAGCTCGAGCTTATCTTGCTGACAGTACATTTTTGCCGAGTAACTTTTTGTGTTCCTTTCTTTAATCTATCGGAAATCGTCGAACGCGGAGAATATAAAACGTCAAGCAGCACTGTACGCAATACAAGTACGACGGCAGCTCGGCATAAATATCACTGTCTGAACCTTCGTTCTCCCTGCTATACGGCACGCCGAACACGATGAGAAAACTTCGCTCGATTTCAGCTTTGGGTCCCAATAAATAGATGGTTATCTGTGTTTCTGTACGTTGTAAACTCAGTGACGGACAACATTAAGTCCACCTGAGCTGTACGAAAATTGTGATCATGTACTGCCTCATTCACCATTGACAATAAACAATGTGAGCTTACTTGTTTCAAGTGTTTTATTGCCAGTTGAGGCCTCTCGGTCACCTGGCGACATAATGAAGATATCTGTAGTCATGTTAGAGTACAGTACACACGAATACCTTCCCGAAAGCGGTAACAAAACGCCCCAAACCAGCGAGCGAGCAGCGCGACCAGCCCTACGAACCGCTACCGTAGCGGCCATATTGCTCACTACCTAATGATGATGATATTAGTTTCGATTCTGTCAGCGCCATCTCTCGGTCGCATACTTTAGTTCACAACGCCACCGCTACGCTTATTTTTGTTGCACTGTGGAAGGTACAGTTTCCCTTCTCTAAGTTTGTATGGGTGTTCTGTGGCAGCTCCGTCAACCGCTCGTCTTGTTACATCCTCCGAGATCGGAAGCGCCGCGCGTGGTTCCACCTGGTGCTGGGAGCGCGGAGAACAAAACAAAATCGGTTTCGTTTTCCCGTTTATGCAGTAGTTGTTCGAAGAGTAAAATGATTGCTTGACAAATAATTGAACTCTGGAAGAGGAGATCGCTTTCTCTGCCACAAGGTAGTACATTGTATACAAAGAGATAGAGAAAGCAAGCAGAGGAAAGGCAGAGAAGTCAACCAGACGAGAGTCCAGTGAGCGTTGCAATGCCGTGCTAGAGTGTAATGCGATGCGTCAATAAGCTCTAGTATAGTGTTAATTTGGACTGGCTGGTGCAAGTAACGAACGGACAAATAATGAGTTGTGCCATTACTTTTACCCATGGATAAAGGTCGTGTAATAATCGTGTTACGTGTTGGGTTAAAAAAGAAATAAATGTTGAATTATTATGCCAACTCGGGACAGGGCGTTTTTTTTCTTTTTCTTTCTCTCTTTCCTTTTGACAGTACACACAGTGCTTTATCACTCATCTTCGATCACCTTCCCGTAGTTTGCACACGTATTGGTGCCTGTTCGATGCCGCAGCGTGCAAAGTTTTGTAGCCGAGTGAAACACATTCCGCGCAAGTATACCCGCGCTATGACGGCACATGACGAGCGCACAAACATACGCCACACAGCGACAAATTCGGAATGTGCCTATTCAAACATGCCGAGAGTGAAGCAGCCTAACCATCCATCGTTTCTGTTCTTCACTCACAATGCGTCCATCTGTTTTTGTACAGCAGAATTCCGTGCAAGAAAGTGTGCGCTCGCCGGTCTTGTTTCAAGATGAAGCGCTAAATGATACATGATTAATTAAATATTAATTCAACAGTTGACCTTTTTGCCGGTGATTGTGTGATTTACAGAGAGATATATGGCTAGCCCTAACGACATTATAACACTGCAATCTGACCTTAATAAACTAACGGAATGGTGCTGCAAATGGCAGATGCAAATTAACACAGAAAAGACCAATCACCTGAACTTCACTTCCTTTCCAAAGTCTCCAACTAATACTTATATATTAAACAATAGCATAGTACACTCGGTTACATCGGTTAAATACCTTGGTGTCTACATAAATTCTAGCTTAACATGGACTGACCATATAAAATATATCACAACTAAAGCGCAAAAGAAACTTGGCTTTCTGAAGTGACACTTGCATCTGGCTGACAGGGACACCAGGCTTCAAGCGTACACTTCCTTCGTGCGTCCCTCCCTGGAATACGCATCAGTCATTTGGCATCCCTACCAGATCGCCCTTACCGATCTACTCGAAGCCGTCCGGAATAAAGCAGCGCGATTCACATGTCATCCTACTCCCAATTTCAAAGCGTTTCATCTTTGAAGCAAACACTCAACATGCCGCCACTCGCAATGCGCAGAAAATTGGCCAGATTATTCTTTTTTCACACACTGTATCACAACAACACATCATTTGCCCGGTCACACATTTTACCGCCACCTCATACTTCACATCGCATCGATCATGCCTACAGAGTTAACCCTATCTTCGCCCGGACGGAAAAGTACAAGAATTCGCCGTTAACCTTATCAATAAAAGAATGGAATGAGTTACCCTCCAGAATTGCCACGATAACACACAGTCTTCTTTATTTCATTCAGCATTACTAACGTATTTACAAGCCTAGCACTTTTAGTAACAGTTTTCTCTCCCAGAGCCCTTATTCGCTTTCGCTATTTCGTTCTTGCTTCGTTGAGTGTGAATTTTGTAAGAATATTTACCTTGTTATTATGTTTCATGACTTGCTGTACCCCAAAGTGATGTATTTACAAACTGCGATGCTCCTTCATTTGTGAAAATTGTGTTCTGCTCTATGTCCCCCCCCATGTAATGCCCCTGTGGGCCCTTAGGGTATCTAAATAAATAAATAAGAATAAATGCTTGCGATTACATGTTACCGCAAGAATTGAGAACACCGTCAACAATTGAACAGTGCAGATTATGCGTAATGGGGGTGTGTCAATGAATGGCAGTTGACAGAGATGAGATATTTTGCAAATACAATGGGGCGATTGAAACCAAATACTGTACAGTTCAGTAAAACCCTTCCACTCCTGAGTTAATTCATTCTCTCAGTCTAAAATTTCATCTAGCCGCAGTACTTGGATTTATAGGCCGCCAGTTCGCTTCGAGGCCATTTCTTGTTAAATGTAAACGCAATCGTGGTCATTATACTGCCTTTCGGTACTGATTTAGAGTGCGCACAATTTTTGCATAGCGCACCAATGTAATTGCCAATGCACCAGCACCTGAACGGCGCAGGTTGTTTAAGTTGTCATGTAGGGCCACCGCTCTTCGTTCACTAAAACGTATATGCCCTATATATATATATATATATATATATATATATATATATATATATATATATATATATAGTGCTGAAACCAAATCAACGTCAGTACAAACACCGGCGCCATTTGCGTTGCAATAAAATATTCTTAGAGGAAACTTTGTGAGTACAAGCGCTCACGCAGACAGCGTGTATAGTTTTCCTTGCAAAAATACGGATGATCGCATAACAAAAATACGGAATTCTGTCTGTTTCGTACAGAACAGTGTAGTCACCGTATTATTACGGAAAAATGTCCGTAAAACTTAAAACGGGGAGCACTTTCCGTATTTTAACGGAAGTTCTGCTGTATTTCTGAAAATGGGATATTTTCCGTATTTTTACTGCAATTTTTCCGTATAATGACGGAAATCCTCCGTATATTGACGGAAATTATTTACAGTGTAGATCACAGAGGAATGTGCCATTGCGCTTGAAGCCTTTCTGCACTACCGCCAGGATCGGCCCACATTTTTAATTCGCGCGTTCGGACTGATGGTCGGCTTATAACAGCCCCGCTGTTAAAGATTAGTTAAACACGCAAGCAAACGAAACATCAGAAACGGTAATAAACGCGACAAAGACTACATTGACAGAATAAAAATTGACTGTGGCTTAGCTCAGCTAAGCCTGGATATGCAAAGCGAAAGCTTGGTTTAGCCTAGTTAAGTCTTGGTTTTACTTGTGTAGCCTTTGATTTAGCCGTAATTATTGTACTTATGTATACACTCATCGATATCAACCAGGTATAAATTATAAGCCGACAAGTCAAAGCGTTTTGCGAGCCGAACGGCTAGCTCTTCCTTAGTCTCCACCGCTAGCTTCGCGCGCTTGGCAATCCGGAGACCCTCTGCAGTGAAGCAGTTCGCCGAGCGAAAGACGCGTGTCAGATGCCGCTTGCGGCGTGGTCAGACGCCGGTAAGACGTCGTGGACTGGTCAGACCATAGAGAAAGAAAGAAACGCTGCCAGCTGCGGCGGTTGCTAGGCAACGGCGCAGCTCGCGGTGCTTCCACCGGCCACAGCGAAACGGCGAGGACGGCGAGTGTAGCTTTCGCTACAATACAAAGCGGATTCGAACTGGATAACATAAACGAAAGAAGAAACGCGATGAAACGTACGACGGCGTCATAGAGTAGTGAGAACATGTGTGCTTATCTATCTGCGGTGTGTAAATCGATCACGAGATGTGAAGAAGCGCCGGGATGCTGTTGCCTGGCTGTAGTTGGTGGTTGCCTGGCCGAACAAGGTGGTTGACTCGGGCCGTGCGTCGGTCTTGTTGTCGAGAATCCCGGCTTGGGTGACCTAGCCTGCCGGCCACTACTTGGCCGGCTTACCACCGCGGCTCCTCCGCTCACCCAAACTTCCAAAACCAGTTCTGCCGCTCGCCGCACCGACCCCACAAGCTCTCTTCCTCACTCTGCGCAGGCAATCACGCGAGGAACCAGTCGGGTGATTTGCGGGACCACAGACAGTTTTAGCGTGTCCGGTATTGCGGTAATCGCAACCGGACCAGTCGTTTTACCGAATGAGCCTAGGCGCAAACGTGAACGACCTGCACGATGCAGCCTGCTGGTGGCGCTTAGCTGAAACACAGAGTTACTATTGCAGTAACCAAGTGTATGTATATTTCGCTGCTGGTCTCAATTTTTGGCAGCAACATGACTATGCTGCCAAAAAATTCAACCAGAAGCGAAGTAGACTACACTTGTTTACTGCAATACTAAATCTGTTTGTTTGCTTGAACTCGGCGCCACCAGGTGTATGCACCGTGCAGGCACCAGTGCAGGCCGCTCATCCGGTAAAACGCCTAGTACAGTTGCGTTTGCCGCAATACTGGACACGCTAAAGCTCTCCGTTCAAAAAGCTCATCTCCTAATTTGCCACATAAGCAGCGCCACGGCTGTCGATGGGAGTGGCGGCAACGCCGAGATGTGCACGCGCTTTGTTGTAAAACATTAGCGCACAAGAAAACCATACCACCGCAGATTCAAATAAAAGGAAGAAATCTAATGTGTTTCTCAAACGACGACAATCAATCTTAGGTCAGAACATGATCATAAAGCTTGCTTCATTCATCGATGGCTCTCTTAAAAGAGATTACTCCAAATGTTTATTTCGTGGAAATGTTTTACTGTAAAAGAAAGCCGTTGTTTGTAGCATATCCTTTGTGTAAATGATAACACGGGATGTACCAATGATATTGTTACGTGGAAGCACAGTAGGTAAACAATATACACGGTGTATTTACAAGGGGTAGCAAGCACTGGCCAACATCCAAACCAGCCAACATCAAACAGGGCACGTCGTGCTCAGATCAGCCAAAGACCGCTTATGAGCGTGTGCCACTAAAACCAACTGTCCACATATGCGTAATTTTTCTAACAGCACGTAGCAATAGCCTTTGTCTAACTGGTAAAAAAGCTTTGGCTTACAAATGTGATTTATTTTGGCAGGGTTGATAAGCTCACCAACTCACGTACGTGCGGGGGAATACCGAGATCGCGGGATCGAATCTCGGCCGCGGCGGCCGCATTTCGATGGAGGCGAAATGCAAAAACGCCCGTGTGCTTGCGTTTAGTGCACGTTAAAGAACCCCAGGTGGTCAAAATTAATCTGGAGCCCTCCTCTACGGCGTGCCTCATAATCAGAACTGGTTTTGGCACGTAAAACCCCAGAAAGAAGAAGAAGATACCGCACTGCTTTCTTCTGTGTACTTTCCCCTTTGATGATGTTCGGAATGGTGTACAGACCACAAATCAGCACTGCTTAGTCAAACATTCGATGTATAATTGCATACAAACATGCAGTAGGCGTGGATACGCTCAATGAGCATCTTAAGAAGACTAATTTGCGTAGAACTTAACTGGTAACAGGGTCATACAGTTTTGTCTAAGAATAGATTTGTGCTCTATAAGCGAGAATAAGCTTTATTCAAAACTGGTCCGGCAGTTTTCCTTCGGGCGAGACGGGGGAAATAGGGATAGACCGCTGTCCCGTCCCACCCTCCATCGATGACGATAGTAGTGGTGGTGCCTCAGGGGTCGACTTGAAGTCCTTGGATCCGAGCGATATCTTCGGCTTGCCGGACGGCCCAAAGCTGGCCGGCCAGCTCGTCGCTGTTGAGTGCCGCCTCCCAGCGCGGCGACGCCGACGGAGGCGATCCGCGGCGGCTATGGCAGCGACAGTGTCTTTTCCGGCACATCCCTAAAGAATTGTCGCAGCGTAGCTCTGCTTTCGCAAGCTTTACATGCGTCCATCGGGCATAGGCTCGGGTAACAGTGGCGTAGGATCGATGAGCTGGGGTACTTGTGCGTTTGCAGTAATCTCCAGGTTACGGCCTCTGTCTTGTTCAACTTGTCGTGTGCTGGCGGGTATTTGGGTCTGTTTGGTCGGTGATGTTGGGTGATGTCCCCGAATGTGGTCAGCCGATCCCCCCACGACCATTCCGCTTGTTGCTGTTGCTCTGCTGGTGTTGCGTTCTCCCCCACATTCGCCACCGCCCCGCTGTCGGGCGGGGAGGAGCCCAACCAATCGGCCGCGGATTAGCGTGTGAGATCTCGAGCCGCGGCTTGCATATTATTCAATAACCTCTGAGAAAAAATTGCCGCTAGCAGCGTAGAAAAAAAAAACGGGAGTTTTTTATGAGTTGTTTGCATAAACAATTTTTAAGAGCATTATTCATCGGCCACTTCTCACACCTGGATATGACGTTTTGGGGATTCTTGTTTAGTCTGACTCTATCTTGAATATTTTATAAAGCGCCCAGATGTCTCTACAACAGACAATATTAACAGCGATGTCCGTAACGATGTCGTTCATAAGGCCAAGCAACGACCCGTGGAGGATGCCAGAACCAACGCCGAATTTGTTATAGAGCAACTTCCATTTATGCAAACTGATAATAGTTCGATAGGTAAGCTCTAATTCATATAAATACTTTGCAAAATGTTATTGTAAACTCTAGTTGGTGAAGCAGTTCAGTGCTTCAGAACCTATGAAATGCCTTACAAAAATTAATGCAGATAATGTTTGTTCGTTTGAATATACCTTATTGCTGCTGTCAAGTCCCGTGTAAATCGAATCGGTTGTTTGTTAACCGAATAGTCATATCTAGACGTCGGCGCTGGGGTTTGGTTAGCACTCTTTGTCGTTCAAGAAAATCATTCATATGTTTATAAATGTCAGGGTGGAAGATTTAACATTAGCAAATGCTAATGAAATGTGTGGATAACGTTCAATACTTGACTTGTCAACAGATTTGTGTGATGGTGTGATTCTGGCTATATTCCAGTCCTCCAGCAAAGCGCTACCGTTCAGAGAACTATGAAACAGCGCAGACAAGTACCTTGCACACCACTACTGGGAACACAACAGTTATGAAGCAGGACTACAAGCTTGAGAAATTCACATCCTCCCCCCAAATACTCCTGGAAATTTATTGGGCAACTCTGCCTTGCAACCTTACGAATCATTAAGTTTGCATACATTATCAGATGCGAAAACCTTGATAAAAACGACGAACACAACGACAAAAATGACAGGAAGCCAATATGCTTCGTCATGCTATGAGGTCCATGGCGCGATAATCGGAGTGCTGTCGTCGTCACCATGAAGTCTTTGTTATTGTTTCATTGTCATCACCGTCATCATACACGCAAAGCCTTCTTGCCCTTTCCTTCTATTTATCTGGCTTAAAATATTATTCGGCTGACTTGATAAAAAAATCTAGGTTTCATATAATGCGTCATGCCGATGAGCTGCAACGGGCCGAAATTCTGCGAGCGCGCTTGTATGTGTTGTGAACAAATATCTGAAGAAAGAAAAAATTAAATCGCAGGGTGTTCTTTAATTTGAAGGCCAAAGGACACAACAAGAAGCGTAAAAAATCATGTTATTTCACCGATGAAGCGGCACAATTTTCCATACATCTATCTCGAAACTGAGCTCACAAATACTGCGCCGTACACTTCGCAGGACGGGCACTGTGGCCTGGATCTCTGGCGCAACGTAGGCAACACAACGCAAGCTGTCACCGACCTCAACGGCGTGTACTCGACGTACGCGTTCACAGACGAGGCAAAGCGCATCATCGCCAAGCACAACCCTGGAAAGGTAAACACCAGCTGCGTGTAACTTTTTGGTGCAAACAGTGTGTGATAACCGCACGCAAACGTAGTGTGACCGCATGCTGACTGTATTTATCGAATATAATTAATCTGGACAAAGCTAGCTATTCTGTATATCGAACATGTGCAACTTGATGACCGGTACTCCTGTAAACTAACTCCTTCATAACGAACTGCACGTTAGATATAACAAACTCGGGGCGTGTGTTGCCAGAGGATGGGTCACCTTGCAAGACGCTTGCAAGGGCCGGTACTGCACCGATATGGCCGAAAGGGAAGTGCAGCCGGTCTGCATAACATCGTGCATTAAGAACACCATGATTAAACGTGCTGAAATACCATTTAAGGCGCAGGCCATGGTTACTGCCTGCAATGCATCGTTTTGTTTTCAATAAGTGGTTTCGTTGTTGCTTTTTTTACTACTCAAGTTAACAAATCCGCCTATAAGAACCACATCCCAAAAGTTTGTTTAGGTTCGTTAAAGGGGATTTTTGGCATATCGGATTGCCTAATATACCAAACAATCTCTTTGCCAAAACCTAGTTCGGCTGCACCCGATCATAATGTGCAGATTTGCCTGTAAGTTTACTCGAACATAGCATGCGCCCTTAGGTTCGAGTGAAAATACATACTACATTAGCGAAATACATTAAAGTATCCTATCAATTCACACATGGCCGCAGTTGGAGCTGCAGTAGTTTCGCAAGTTCCTAAGTTACCTTGAACCCACCGTAGCGGCTAATGCGTTGCACGAGATTACGGTATCAAATCCTGGCCCCGGCGGCCACAGGTTGATGGGAGCCAAATACAAGAACGCCCTTCTACCGTGCATTGAGGGCACGTTAACGTACCCCAGGGGGCGACATAAATGCGGAGTCCCCCACTATACGGCGTGCCTCATAATCAGATCATGGTTTTATGGACGTAAAACTACAGATTTATTTTTAGGTTGCCTTGGCATCAAATCCGCTTTAGAAATATCATTTCGAATGCCGGGAATGCGCTGCATAGGAAATGGCTTTAGATACACGAGATAGAGGTTTTATTGAAGAAAGGAAAGGTGAACCAGAAATGGGCAAACTTATCATCGTCATCGTCAGCCTATTTTTATGTCCGCTGCACTCTAAAAACAGTTGCACCCTTTGGGGTGCATTTTTGCCACACAACAATAATCGTCATCTGTCTTGCTTGCGTTTCCTATCTTGAAAACTCTTCACTTGCTACTTTCCTGTCGAGAACGCTGTGTCACGCTGATAACGCTCTTGTCGTTCGTGACCGAGAAGTGCCAGGCGCACAGCGTTAAAGAAAGGAAAGCCACGCAAGTCAGATGACGATTATTGTTCTGTGTAAAAAATACGCCCCGAAGGGTGCAACTGTTCTTAGAGTGTGTAGGACGAAGGCCACTCCCAACGAACTCGAGTTACCCCTGTCTTGGGTTAGCGGATTCCAACTTGCACCGTTTTCGTTCCATCGCTCTTTGCGCGGTCCCTAACTTGTTCATGTTCTCTGTTAACCGACAAGTTTCTGCCCCATTTGTTAGCGCTGGTAGAATGTAATTATTGTACACTTTTCTTTTCAACGACACCGATATATACTTGATATATGCTGCTACTCAGGATTTCGTAGCTGCCGTATGTAGTGTACTACTATAGGTGTAGTAAAGGTTGAGTAGTTGAAGCAGGCTGGGTGACTATTGGCCGCCATCATGGTTCAAAGGGGATGTCAGTAAAATTCATCATCATCATCATTATGTGGGCTGTTGCGTGCAATAAAAAGACTCCAATGGTGACAGTGAAAATTTGATAAATGTTCTTTTTCTATGTAAGACCATATCGCTATTACATCTGTCGATCTGTCTGACCAAAAAACACTCAACAGTTCTCAATAAAAGACTTTGCATTTACCTTTTCTAGCCATCCAAGCTGCTTCGCGATACAATCGAGGAGGCGATAACAAAAGTAAATTCGGTATTTTTATTACTGTAAAGTAAATTCATCTAAACATATATGTCACCTGTACACGCAGATCATCACTCACCTGCCGTTTATTTCCATCACAGAGATCCGTACGCTGATATGGGAAAATACTATATATAGTGAATAGGCGGCGCTGTGTCTTCGTGCGATTGCATTTCAGTTTTTCGGAAACCCCAGCATATATGCGCATTACATGGATTGGCTTAAAATTGTTCATTCAGGCTTTTAACAATCTTTTGTTATAATAACCTTGTCTAAGTTGACTTCTTGCCACAATTTTGTTCTATGGAAACAATGTGTGCGCCTAATGGCTATATACCCATAGCACTTGGGACACAAGATTTGTACATTTCTTGACGCTGCGTTCTATAACTCAAGCAATCTAGCGCCTGAGCATTTTGTACCTAAGCATTTTGAAGAAACACTAAACAAATATTAAGTCAAATGAGTGTGCCTCTGGAGTTAATTTAGGTAGGTCTGATAAGGCAGAGGAGTTTGGTAATGCAGACAAAAACTAAATGCAAAAAAGGTAGATAGCTGTTAATAACAACGGCACCGTTTAGCAGTGACTGGTTGCTTCTTGATGGAAGAATAATAATAGAAATATCTTATGTTGTTACGTGCAACTACAGGAAGATGGTTAATTTTGGTTCAGAAAATTTGGGTGATCTTGTCAAATCAATAAAAGTCTGGCAAATCCAGCTTGGCGGTTTACTGAGAAGACAGTATAGCCATCGACCATAGCTATCGCCTACATCTAAATAAGACTAGGCACAAGTAAGTTATTTATAGGTAAGAAAAATCTCACAAACTTTCAGTGTTGTAGATCTTTCGGAGTCACCGCAGGTTATAAAATTAGCACTAACTTCGGATCATCTCGGTACTTCTCGGTCGAGTGATACGTTTTAATCTTTTAGAAACTCACACGTGTATCCAGATGACACTTCACACAAATAAATTTTGCGTGTAATTGGCTACCGATAAATAAAAATAGAAGATGTAGCTGCATTCTGGAAGCAGTGGCTTATCTTGAAACCGTCGCAGAGGTTTTAAAAGGAGTCCCCGCGAGCAGCGAGATAAAGTTTAGAACTGCACAGTATCCCGAAAACAAAACAAATTTGCTGAGCACTCACAACATGTTGACTGACGAGACCCTGTGTGCTTAACCCTTTGAGGATGCAATACGAGCTTAGGTCGTCGAGCAAAAACTTGCCAACAAGACGGACGACGTAACCAGCTCGTCCAGAGCTTGTTTTGGTTTTTCGTGCTAACCTGAATACGATTGTATTCCTGTTTTGCTCCGCGCTCAGATGCCGTGCTTCACTTTGTGCTTGTTGCAAATGGCATCAGGTGGCGCAAGTAGCTGTTGAAGGGTAAATTTGGGAGCATAGAGCCACCTCTGTGCAGTGAAGCCCACCTGATTTATAGTGTAATTGTTTTTCTCTTAGTTAAGTTCACATTTCTCTCAATTTTATTTCGCATGATCTAGCTGTAGCAGATGATCAGAATGATTTTCACGCAGGAAAATGCGTCTTTTTTAAAGTTCTTTTTCATACAATTACCGCATCTAAGTGGTTAAAGCTGTTAAGTTTACCTTAATTTCCAGATGTAGAAGTATTGTTCTGAGAGCGGTAATTCTAATTGGCCGTGTGTTCAACGCCACCGCCACCAGTGCAATAAATGTGGGCTCAATGTGGCGAGGCTGCGAGGAGGGTGCAGAAGTGCCAATAAGTTCCACAGAAGCCAGAAGTGCATCATTACCGTGAAGGATCTTCGAGGTTATAGCAAAAAGCGCGCCGGGCGTCGGGTCCGCCTTATCTCGGTAATTACTGCATGCGGTGAAATTTGGGTTTTGGTTCGGCACCATCGCACAAATGTGTCGTGCGTTATATTGTCGCAGGCATCACAGAAGCTTCGCTTACTATGGCCGCGATATGTGTACCGATTACTTCCCTGGGAAACCAGTGCTACTCTGGTCACCAATTCAAAGAATTGATGCCATCAGGAAGTTCCTATTACGCTAGAACGGTCTGTAAACCGTAGTCCCCTGTGAGATTGCCCCTTTCAAACCTATGCGTGCCGCAGATGTGTATGGTTCACGTCAGTCAACCCTAGCAATATATCCCGGCCTCTGACACTGTATCCAGACTATCCCTCGTGTCATTAATTTTTGCTCGAAACATAGCAACGTAAGACGGAAGGATAACGAAGTATATATCGTCAAGCAACCAACGAGACAAAATAGAAGAACAAACGTGGCAACTTTGCGAAGCGCTGGAGCAGACGAAGACAATAGACGAGGACACGACGCGACAGCTCGTGTCGTGTCCTCCTCTATTGCCCTCGCCTACTCCAGCGCTCCAGAAAGTTACATCACACCAACAATGCCGAACGGCTGCACTGAGCAGGAGAAATTCTTTCGCATAATCTTCGCTGTTGGTATACCTGCACGTCATATTTTCTCTTGTAAATATTTTAAACTAGAAATCCAGAATCTGCACCGTATTTTAGCGGTCTATATTGTATTGCCTCGGTGCACAAAGTATTCTCGAATAGCTTATACCAGCTTGGTTCTTTTCGCGCATTGACGACATTTTCGCTCTCTTACCGTGATTACCAAAATGAGACCAAGAGCGGTACAATAACGGCTTTTCTCTTTGACACCATTCACCATATGTAACTTTTGGAAACACATATATTTCAATGATTAAACCAATGACATATGCGTTTTTATGAAGCTATAACATTCTCTGCAATAGCAATTTTAAACATTGTGTTTTCATTTGTTTATGAAGCCTCCTGTCCGAAACCTCTGTGATACGTACCTCTAAGATGCATAGTAGCGGAATATTTTACTCGCGAAAGCAATTTATGCTTGGCGTTTCCAGCGGTTCACGACATCTTGTCTGAAAAACTCCTCTGTGTCACGTCTGGCCGCGCAAAAAAAAAAGCGACACAAGGAAAAGATCATACGATTTGCCCAAAAATCTAGGCGATTACAGCCGTCATTCTCAGAATCCGTTATGGATTATTCCACATTGCCGAGTCGCCGCAAACACGAGTCTTTTCCAAGGCGCGCAATATATTCGCCTTGGTATTACAAGGTCGCCCAACATGCGCATAAAGCGGCTATTGATCAGTAGAGCAGGTAGGTCAGTGGCTCTGTTTGTAAAGAAGACTCGAATTCGCTATTACAAGTTATTCTAGTCGCAGTTTGCGCGAAGAAATTTCAGACTCACTTTGCTTTTTTTTAGAGCCATTTATTTCCAAGTCTCAACCAGGCCAACACCAAACTAAGGAGCAATAACAATTTTCCCACTGGTGCCATTGCAGCCCCTATTTTTGTTCCTGAGCTACCAAGCAGTCCACGCCAGTAGCATGGGCGGCACCGCAGAAGCGCCTCAAGATGTTGTTGACGGCTTTGCGTACATCAAGGCCCGCAACCGCACTATGTTTGCCGGTGAGTTGTGCACTGCAAAAGTTTTGGCTCCCATAAGCATGTGATACATTGTCGACTAACATTCGGGCCTCCTATCAGCATTCAGTGCACATTGTACAAATGTTATGACCGCAACATAACCGCAACTAAAAAATCACGACTAAAAATTAAATTTTGAGGTTTTACGCAATGAAACGACAATCGGATTATGAGCCATGCCGTATTGTGGATTTGGTAAAACGTTTGAACACAACCTCGAGCTCAGCAGCGCAAAACCATAGTAAGTGTGCACTAACCCCGATTTCCGCTCTAGTTTTAAAGCTAAGAAGCTATTATGAAGCCAAGAGTCTGCATTCTTGAGAAACTTTCCTTCATTCGGCTGAATCCAGTTTCAAGTTACCGAAGAAACATTTCTCTGAAAGAAAAGGGCGCAAGCTATTTCACGATAACTGTCGACGGTAATGCGTTTAGCAATGAATCAGTATAGTTACACAACGTATTGCCGCCGTCGAAATGATTTACGTATAAGGCATATACTACAGCGAGAACACTCCGCGCCATCTAGCGCCACAACCACGAAGCCTGTGTCCTCCGGAATACATGGCATGCCAGTGTGTGCGAACGCCCTTCCATCTGGGCGTGCTTTACCATCTAGTCTATACATGGCCTCAGAGACTAGAAGCGTGGCACGCTGGTGCCTGCGAACGATGACAATTGTTCCATTCGCTTGACGCACACTCAGTGGCACAGACTCAGCGATCCACGTTGGCGAGAGGTTCATTGAAAAGTGGCACCTACCCAGTGGCGCAGCTTGCAAAAGAGTTGGCGTGGAAGGCGCATATTGAAATTGACACATGCCCAAATGCGACTGGTTGCTGTCCTTGAGGAACCCTTGTGATGTGGGTTCTGTTCCGCTAAGCATCGTAGAAATGTAGGCTGTTGGTAATTGTGGAGGGCCACATACCTAGTTACGCAAGTTGGCGTCAAAGACGTTCGTTGAAGAGCGGCTCACGCCTACTGGCATATACCAAGTGACACAACTTGGCATCAAAGATGTTCATTTCAAACCAGCACAACCCGAGCGGCCATACCCAGTGGTCGAAGTCGGCGTCAAAGCGTGTTTGCTTTTTCAGTTCGTCGGCGAACTGGTGCCTATACCCACACGTGCTCGCCGGGCGTGTATTCTTGATGGCGGTGTCGAAGGTTGTAGTGCCGGGCGTCAGTCGCTTGCTTTCATGCGGTTCGGACTATAGCGAGCTGCGGGCATCTTCGGCGCGCTGCTGAAAAGTCGCCACGTCGGGGTTTGGGTCGCCGTGATTTACATGTGGCAACATGGCGTCCAGTGTGGCCGTCGCTTCCCGGCCGTAAACAAGAGCGAACGGTGTCAGCCCAGTTGTCTCCTGAAGGTGATATAAGGGAGTATTTCATCCCACGTTTTATGTTCAACGTCAACGTACATGGAGATCATGTCCGCCAGATTTTGTTTAGCCGTTCCGTGAGACCGTTAGTTTGCGGATGGTATGCGGTAGTTCTGCGGTGAGTGGTGTAGCTGTACCGCAAAATGGCCTGCATCAGTTCACTACAGAATGCTGTCCCCCTGTCAGGGATAATGGCCTCTGGTGCACCGTGGCGCAGGACGATCTGACAAATAAAAAATTTGGCGGCTTCCTGAGCGGTGGCTCTTGAGAGTGCGCACGTTTCTGCGTAGTGCGTCAAGTAATCTGTCGCAACAATAATTAATTTGTTACCGGCGGTAGACGTCGCGAAAAGCCCAAGGAAATCCATTCCAACTTGCTGGAACAGTCTTGCCGAGGGTTCGATTGGTTGTAGGAGTCCGGCAGGTTTCGTTGGGGGAGTCTTGCGGCACTGGCTTTCTCTGCACGTACGGACGCAGTGCGTGACTTCTTCGGCAATACGGGGCCAGTAATAGCATTCTCGAATCCGCGCGAGTGTCCGTCTACAGCCTAGGTGTCCGGATGTTGCTTCATCATGTGACGCCAGCAAAATGTCTTGACGTAAGGAGGAGGGCACAACAAGCAAATAGGCCTTCTTCGTAGGATCGAAGTTGTTTTTGACTAGAACACCATCTCTCAAACATAATACGACACACTGCGCTTGAAGATTTGTGGGACGGTGTCACATTGTCCTTCAAGGTAATCAATGAGGCCACTTAGTTCGACCCGTTGTTGTGTGGCGAAATCAGAGGCGGTGACCATGCCCAGGAAAGGTGAATCGTCGTCTGTGCACTCTGGTGGTTGCTCAACGGGGGCTCGAGACAGACAATCTGCGTCTGAATGCTTTCTTCCGTTCTTGTAAACTACAGAAATGTCGAACTCCTGCAGTCGCAAACTCGATATTCCGAGGCGTCCAGACGGATCCTTCAGGTTTGCATACCAGCATAAGGCATGGTGATCGGTAACAACAGTAAACGATCTGCCGTACACATATGGACGGAATTTTGATGTCGCCCACACTATTGCCAAAGATTCTTTTTCCGTGGTGGAATAGTTTGACTCTGCCTTCGATAAAGAGCGACTGGCATAGGCGATGATCTGTTCTCGTCCGTTCTGGATCTGAACAAGAACGGTGCCGAGGCCGATACTGCTGGCGTCGATGTGGATTTCAGTTTCCGCGTTGTCATCGAAGTGTGCCAGAACGGGCGGCGATTGGAGAGGGCGCTGGAGCTCTCGAAACGCTTCCTCTTGTGGTGTGTTCCATGCAAATGGGACGTCTGCTTTTGTCAGGCGTGTCAGCGGCTCTGCGATCCGCGAGAAGTCTTTGACGAAGCGTCTATAGTAGGCGCGAAGTCCGAGAAACCTTCTGACGCTTTTCTTTTCACGGGGCTGCGGGAAATTTCGCACGGCAACTGTCTTTTCTGGGTCTGGTAAAACGTCTGTAGAGCTGACAGCGTGGCCCAGGAATTCGAGCTGTTTGTAGGCGAAGCGACATTTTTCAGATTTCAGCTTAAGGCCGGAAGACTTGATAGCACGCAGTACCACTTCCAGCCTACTGAGGTGGCCTTCGAACGTAGAAGCGAGCACTATGACATCATCAAGCTACACCAGACAAGTCTGCGATTTCAGGCCAGCCAACACGGCGTCCATTACTCTTTGGAAGGCTGCGGGGGCAATGTAGAGTCCAAATGGCATGACTTTGAACTGGTATAATCCCTCTGATGTAATGAACGCCGTCTTCTCGCGATCCCTTTCGTCAACCTACGCATGCCAATAGCCGCTCTTTAGGTCCATGGACGAGAATTATCTTGCATTGCAAAGGCGATCCAAGGCGTCGTCAATTCGAGGGAGTGGGTAGACGGCCTTTCTCGTAACCTTGTTGAGTCGGCGGTAATCGGCGCAGAATCTTAGGTTGTTGTCTCTCTTTTTCACCAGCACGACGGGGGAAGCCCACGGGCTTTGAGAGGGTTCGATGACGTCATCATGCAGCATTTCTTTGATCTGTTTTCGGATTGCTTCGCGTTCTTTCATAGACACGCGGTACGACGGCTGGTGAATAGGCCGTGTACTTTCATCTGTTATGATTCGATGCTTCGTAAGCGTCGTCTGGTGAATCTTGGACGACGTAGCGAAGCAAGCCTGGTAGGTATGATGCAGTTTCTGTAGCCGTTATTGTCTCGCTTACTGCAGCGCAGGGTTCACATCGAATGAAACGTCAGAAGGTCGAGGTGCGAGTTCGTTTTCGATCGTGAGGATGTTGCCTATGTCCGGAATAGCTTCGAAGAGGGCCAACGTGGTGCCTTTGGTGAGATGACGATATTCCGAGCAGAAATTTATTATCAGTATGTTGGCTATTCCTTCTAGCAGGTGGACAATCCCTCTTGCTACAGAGAACCTCGCTTCGAGCAATCCTTCGACGCAGTTGCCATTGTTGGTACCCACTGCGATCATAGTACTCGAGCAGGCTGGCAACGTGATAGGCTCATCGCGGACCGCGAGTGAATCAGAAAATGCAGGACTTGGATCTTGTGCGATGGCGTTGTCTGGTGAAAGACTTATGGTCTGCGCCTGTAGATTAATGACCGCGCTGTTCTCCGAAATGAAGTCTACACCGAGAATGACGTCACTGGAGCACTGTTCTAGAACGATGAAAACGGTGGAGTACGTGTGTCCTAGCACCACTACTCGAGCCGTACATCTTCCTTTTGGTGTAACTACGTGACCGCCTGCTGTTCGTATCTGTTGGCCGTCCCAAGCAGTAAGAACTTCCTTTAGCTGAGGGGCGAACACTCTCTCACGACGGAGAAATCAGTGCCAGTGTCAGCCATTGCAAACACAATACGGTTGTCTACCTTCACTGCTAGGTCCGTGGATTTTGTTCTGGTATTGCAAGGGCGACGTTTTGTGGCGTCGCGGCTTTGTCGGGACTTGCTACTGACGTATCGCTCGGTCTTATCGGAGGCATGAAGATTATGTTGTCGCGCCGTTGACGCATTTTGTTCGTGCGCTGCAGGCGTAGTTACACCACTGGAACAATGCAGTGGGGGAGGGTCTTCAGCAGTGCGACGAGCAGCAACCGTGCCTCCATCGGTTTCCGTCTTCAGATTCCCAAGCGAGGGCTGAAGGACCTTCTCCCCTCTGCTCCCAAGTAGCTAGGGCGGGGCGAACCAGAACGGCGGGATGAGGTGACCTGTAGCGGCTCGTTGGCGAATTCTGTCTTTGTAGGTAGTGCTCGATCTCAAGCGGCCTTTGGCCAGGTTGCGGACGTGGAGTTCTGATAGGGAACCCACGGATGCCGAGGTTCCTATAGTAGCAGCAACGGTATACATGGCCGGGCTCGCCGCAGTGGAAACATAGAGGACGCTGGTCTGGAGTCCTCCAGCCATCGGACTTTCTCGGCGCTGACTGTTCTACCATAGGCGGGCTGTCGTTTGACCGCGAGCGTAGGAGTGGTGTGTACGTCGGTCTGGTCGGACGCACTTGATTTTGCACAGGGGAGGAATATATGACATGACTTGAGAGGCCCGAGAGGTGTATTCGCGTGCTTGGTGCGGATGAATTGGTTGCCCCGTTCCCAATGCCTGCTGGACTTCTTGTCTGATAACGTCGCTGAGCGCTGCGACTTGAAGACCGGAGCTAGGGAACATTTTGCGGAGTTCCTCTTGTACTACAGCCTTGATTGTGTCTAGAAGGTTGCTCATGCTCATGGCGTCGAATTCCGTGGGAGACGTACCGTGGGCTAGAGCAGGTCGCCCATACTGACTTCTTCGAACATCGAGTGTCTTTTCGATGGCCACGGCTTCAATTAAAAATTCGGCGACAGTTTTTGGTGGGTTCCGCATAAGGCCAGCAAAAAGCTCTTCCTTCATGCCTCTGATAAGAAAACCAAGTTTCTTTTCTTACGGCATTTCTGGATCTGCTGGACTAAAAAGATTCTTCATTTCATCTACGAAGACGGCCACGCTTTCGTTAGGGAGCTGAATACGTGTTTGAAGTTGTCTCTCGGCCCTTTCCTTGCGAAGGACACTTGTAAATCTCAGAAGAAGGCTTTGCTTGAAGTTTTCCCATGTCCTGAACTAGGACTCTTGGTCGATAAACCATGTACGTGCCGACTCCTCCAGGCCAAAGTAAACGTGCTGCAACTTCGCTTCGTCGTCCCACTTGTAGCTCGCCACGCGCTCGAATGTTTCGAGCCAGTCCTCGGGATCATGGCAAGGGGTTCCACGAAATGTCGGTGGCTCGCGTGGTTGCTGCAACACGACGACGGTAGTAGTGAGGGGCTCGCTCATCTTGGCTGTCGTGGCCTCTTTCGTAGGGCGTGTCTTCTCTGGCAGGAGGCCGTACTCAGGGGAGAGCCCAAGATTGCGGCGGCTTCTTCGTTGGTCGTCTTCTTCTGGTTGATGCAGACTGGTGTCACGAGTCCCCGAACGAGCGCTGGACAAACCCAGCACTTCCACCAGTTGTCACGACTGGTGCTAGACTCAGGTAACCACAGAAGGCGAGCATGCGGCAAGACACATATTTATTGAGGCGAACTTGCGCCCCACATAACCAAAACCCAACTATAGCCCAGTAACAGCAACATGTGCGAGCACGGACGGCGATCGGCAAAACAGAGAGCATCACCTATGTGTGGGTAGTATTTAAAGACTGCGAAGGAACATGCGTAGTACCACGGCCGCTGGATAAAAAAAAAAGGTGCGGCCTGTCGCGCGCATCGAAAACGGTGTGATCCGCCGCGGCGCCACACGCCGGGGTCTGTTGTCTGGCATCGGCATGGCAAATGCCTTAGGAACGCGCTTGGAACGCCGTCGCGCGTGCAAGCCGAAGCATTCCATCCCCCTCAGCTAGTAAAATCCCTATATAAGAAAAGTACCGCCATCCTTTGATAAACGCCGCTTCTCTCTCTCCCGTAACTCCGATTGGACGATGATAGCGCGCGATTTTCACTTCTTTATATTTTCTTTTTTTCCGCCTCAGAGCCATGTTGAAAGTCCTCTGCGCAGCCGCAGTCGCCGGCGGTGGCGGCGGCGCGCGCCCGGCCTGAAAGCTTCAACGTGGACTTTCCAGGTGCGCCACCGTCGACTTGGCTTTCGCAAGCAAAAAGTAAAGAAAAAAGCATGCGCTTTAGGAGAAGAGGCGGCGGAGGAAATAGTACATGGCGGTACTTTTCTTATATAGGGACTTTATCAGCTAGCGCTGTTCGGCACAGCCAAGCGGCCGACAATGCAACTACGGCCGACACGTTCGCTCCCATAGCAGCGCGCCCGACGCGGCAGGCCGCACCTTTTTTTTTATCCAGCGGCCATGGTAGTACTATCGCAAGAGATAGCGTGAGTTGCCCTACCTGATACGATGGGCCCATCGCAGGTACGAAGCTGATATCGCGGTAGGTTTGCGCGAGTGCTTAAACGCTGATAGCACTCGTCATTCGAAAGTCACTGGCACAGATGGAAAGCCCAAAAGGCACCTGGCAATATACACCCGGACAGACAGCACCGATCACCCAAACAGCTGGGCCGTTTTCCGACCCTCTAAACTTAAGCTCTAGGAACTCACGCGATAATATATGCCATACAAGAAGCATCTCTACTCACTAAGCACCAGTCCATTAACATCAACATTTATACCGACTCCAGCAAAGCCATTCGCAGCATACAACGCCGACTTCTGGAAACCAACCAACATGACATTCTAATAAAATGCTGTAACCGCATCCCGAACATTACAATCACCCTGCGTTGGGTACCTGGTTATGCCGGGATCGAGGGAAATGAGTTGGTACATCAACGTGCCCGCGAAATTAACCTCCGGGCGCCCTCAATTCCCTGGCCGAACCCAACAACAGTGGAAGACGCCACCACGTACAAAGAGCAAATAGCTGAACACTACAAGAACACCAGGGAAAACCGCACTATTTTACCTCAGCCTCCACTAAACACGAAACAAGCACATGTTCTTCGCAAAGTTCAGACTAATACTCGCATCACCCCACTCATGCTCTGCAACTTCGGATGGCGCAGCACAACTCACTGCCCCAACTGTCCGGAGATAAGGGCAGAAACAGAACACATTCTGTACTCATGTAACACTGCCATTACCCTCTCCTGGTTTCCCCTACCGTCCTCCTTCTTCCTGGAGTGCATGGCTTCACTCGGACTCGGCGGATCATCAGCGGGCCTTAGCTGAGCAAGCGCTCTTCTTTACTGGGCCTTAGTGCTGGCCTATAATAAAGTTTCTTCCTCTTCCTCCTCTAGGAATTCGTCAATACGAACCGCCAGAGGATATAGTATGTAGCGCAGCGAGAATTCAGGTGCATGTTCACAGAACAAAATCAATTGCGATCTACCCATCATTCCTGTGTCTTTTATGTATTTTCACAACATTTCAGCCAAACATACAACCCCTCGGCTACCGATATAGGTCTAAGCTGCACTCGGCAACAACATGTGTGTGTGTGTGTGTGTGTGTGTGTAGTGAAAGTACGGCCCAAAAAGATTACAAGCTGCACCCCTTGCAGGAGCACTCGCCGTCATGGACCGCTCCATCGGCGAGGTGCTGGCGGCTCTACAGTCTCGCGGAATGCTCGCCGACAGTGTCGTAGCGTTCGTCAGCGACAACGGGGCCGCACCGCTCAAGACTACGTACCCCGCAAACGCTGGCTCCAACTGGCCCTTGCGCGGGGTCAAAGAGGGCGTGTGGGAAGGGGCCGTGCGGACGCCTGCAGTGTTCTGGCACACTCGCCTCAGAGGGTCTTCACCACGGCCGCCGTCGCAGCAGATGATGCACCTCGTCGACTGGGCGCCTACGTTCTATGCGGCCGCAGGTACGATGGTCGTGCGCAAGGCAAACTAGCGAGGCTTACGAAGAAGGGATGCCTAGCTATATACATTGCGTGTAGAATGCCCATCAGCAGCAATAAAGTTCGCATGATGGCCAAGGGCCACAGCTGACGGTGATCAGGCTTGTCTTAACGCTACGTGCCAACTATCACACAAATGCGACTTCAAGACGCCGACTAAAGCATTTTATACCAATTTGCGTTACAAATATGTTTGTTTTCCTAAGCAAACAGAGAGCGTTCTGAGGTATCGGACAGTCATGCCACAGCACGGACGGATAACAGGTGACGTATACTTCGGCTCTTAGACGCATTACATCAAAGCATATCTGTTTTTGCTAAATTCAGTGTTTAGCTGCCTATTGGCAATCTTGACACAGGCACCAAATATTTTCGGTCACACCCACTCCTGGTAAAATTTAGTGTGTAAAAAAGAGTATACAACCAGCAAGCGCCATCCAACTGGCACCCACTTTTCTAAACATAGTTAAAACATTGTGTAATATATAAATTTCACTTGTAACTTTACAAAAAAGCAGCATACATCAACTCAAGGCATATGACACGTATATTATGTTCGTAGTTTTTTAAAGAAAACACTGTCTACTGCACTGAAGCAGAGATCTAACTGAAACACCAATGCATTCCATCGGAGACGTTGAAAATTAATATCTCGAAACAGGTGCAGTCCTGATAATTCGTGCCTCGCGAATGCACCAGCTTGAATTCGTAGAATATGTGCCATAAGATAACTAATTAAGAAGTTAGTCACCAAAATTATGTTATTCTTCAATTAAGCATTTTGATTTCTCGCAGAAGTAAAGGCAGCCTCAAAGAGTAATTAGATGAAGTGTTAGAATAGTGATATCTGCCACAGGCAATTAGTAAAAAACTTTGTGCAGCTACAAAAAACACCATTCATAACTCACAGTTACCGACACCAACCACAACGTCACTGTCTTCAAGGTAGCAGACCTGTGTGTGACCGTCGCCACCAATGCCACCAGCAAGTTGAATTGCGGACTGTAGTGACGCACCTCGCAAGAAAATAATTTTGATAACAGATGCAATTACAAAGTACATTTCGCATTGTTAAAAGTGTGTTGTTGTTCACAACGCTTCTCGCATTCATGTTTTTCCCTTAAGGAGGAGACGTTTCGCATCTCGGTGACGTGGATGGAAAGGACCAGTGGGAGGCACTCTCCACGGGCATAGGCAATGAACGCGAAGATATGATTCTGGAGATTGAAGGCCGGAATGAGGCATCGGCTATCATATCCGGCAGGTAAGTACTGTAGTGTTTCAAGCGGAACCTCTTCGTCCTCATAGAGGTTGCTGTTGTGGGGGGATGAAACGTTGGGTAACGTGCAGCACAGTGACTGTTTCCATAGGGGACACGTCTACCGTACTACACTAGGGAGACGAAACTAAAGAAGGGGAGGAGTCAGACGCGCGCTGGAGGTACGGGCTAGAGGCGCGCGTTGAGCTTCGTGTCTTCTGAATCCTGGTCGCCCAATTGAATAGGTTTTTAAGGCAGATATTCTATGATACGCAAAGGTAGAGCCAATTTTATTCAAACTGGCAGTACCTCAAAAAGGTTAAGACAAATTGTGTGAGACTCTTCTACTACACAAATATTCATACTCTTGTGTCTCCTACACTATTTTCTGGCTTTGTAGCTGCCTGACCTGAAAGTTGCAAAGGTTTCTAACTGATGTAGTTCACTCTGTTAAGGTCACTGAGTCATTCGCCGAAACACAAATCTCGAATTGCATCGTTGCTTTTTCTGATGCGTAAAATTGATATCCCTGTACGTTCTACCACAAGGTTATATACAGATAATGTTGTTCTGAAGCGCTAAATTCGACGGTGATGAGCTTGAGGTGTAAAGTTGATCTTCATGAAATATAGTTTTATTTTAACCATGGCATATGTGTTTGAAGGGAAACTGAGACATCCACCCAAATGTAGCAATTTGCTACAATGGAAACCCAACCGGGTTCCTCGAAAGAAAGCCTCGCAGTTGAAGAAAAATGCGTCCTGGTCCGGGACTCGAACCCGGGACCACCGCCTTTCCGGGGCAGCCGCTCTACCATCTGAGCTAACCAGGCGGCTAGCAGATGGCAGGGCGAAGTCGAATTTGTCGACAACTGGAAGCAAAGGCAAGTGTATGATGCAATAGTTCAGCGGAAATCCGCTAGGTGGAGATAAGTAATTAAAGGGAAACTGGGACATCCACCCAAATGTAGCAATTTGCTACAATGGAAACCCAACCGGGTTCCTCGAAAGACCGCTGAACTATTAGCTGTATTTCGGTGTTCTGCTGGAGCCATGGACACTTGCCAATAGCCGGAAGGTAATTCGTGTGATGAAAAGTAATCCGCGCCTTGCCAAGAATCGAGAGCGTCGTCGATGCGCGGCAAAGCATACACGTCTCGACGCGTTATCTTGTTAAAACGGCAGTAGACCACGCAAAACAGGATGTATCCAACTTTTTTTCTTTACAAGGGCTGCAGGGGACTCCCAGAGACATTTAGAAGGTTGAACAACTCAGCGCTGAAGCATATCGCTCACTTGGTCGTCAATAACACGGCGCTCCATGGATGATACGCGATAACGTTGCTGGCGCAGTGGAGTGCCGGTGCCCGCATCGATTTCGCGATAGACTGCCGATGTGCGGCCCAAAGTCGCTTGTTGACAGAATAATGTAGAGGCGCACTTGTGAAGCAGGTTGAGGAGCTTGGTACGTTGTGTAGGGCTCAGGAGGGCAACCATAGAACTGTCGAAGACGTCCGGCGTAGACAGGGAGCAAGTAGGGCAACAAGCCAGAGTGCTGATCTCGGGGCAGGTGCATCGAGAGATGCGTCACCGAGTCGATAAGCCCAAGACGTCCAAGGCGCTCACCGCGACTTAAAGTGAGGGACGAGGTACAATCGTTGGAGACAAGCATCTGAGTGAAGCCCTCGTTGACAGTGATGACCGCGAAGAGAAGAGAACATCCGTCGATGACCAAAAATATGCGACAGTGTAAAAAGAGCAATGACAGCTGTAGCACAGTTGGAGCACGCAGTCGCAATCACAGATGAGTGTGGATGTATGGTGGTATCATCAGCAACCAACAGTTTTTGGACGGAATCATCAGGATTATCTAATTGGGCTTTAGCAAGTGAACATTCTACTTCGGCATGAGAGCAGTCAATAACGGCCTTGCGTTCGAAAAGAAGGTCCCAGCCTGAGATCATGTCGTCTGAACATGCTGACACAACAACAAATTCGACTGTGTACGTGAGTCCTTGAGTGGTGATGCAGGCAGTGCATGTAGCAACAGGGGTAATGTGCTGTGCGCTTGCTGTGCGGAGAGACAGTGCAGACAAGGGTGTCATTACTTTTTTTTGCGCGAGCATCGGTGGCAGGATCCGCGATACAACTTCGGCGTAGCTTATAGGTGCAGGCACTGACGGCGGTGCACACGGGGACGAAATAGCCTCGAATACTTGCTCCTGCATCACTTGTAGCAGGCTTGCAGCGAACGATGGCATAGGGCTTGGAATGGCACTAAGTATAACAGCTGCGGAGCGACTTCAGCACGAATGAAATCCTTGACCTCGCAGAGCAGGAGGCCATGGTCGGGAACTGTGGTTAAGCTCGAAATCTATAGGCATCCTTGGTGGACGTACGCCGGGTCAGGAGAATTGCCAGCGGAGTTTATCATAACTCTGACAAAGGTCAATGACTTCGACGACGGTTTGAGGGTTTTTAGATAGGAGTATTTGAAAGGCGTCGTTTTCAATGCCATTCAAGATATGGCAGATCTTATATCGGATTCAGTTATTGCTGCATTGACGCGCTTGCAAAGGTCGACGACGTCTTCTATGTAGTTGATGAAGTTCTCACTGTGATGTTGGAAACGGCTGCGCAAGCACTCTTCGGCACGAAGCGCTCGCACCGCCGGGCGACCGAAGACTTGCGTGAAGTTCGTTATGAAGTCGGGCCAGGTGCGTAGGGCAGATTCGTTGTTGTGGAACCACACGTTCGCGACGCCCGTTAGACAGAACAACGCGTTGTTCAATGTATGAGTATCGTCCCATTTGTTGTGAGCACTCACGCGTTCGTAGGGTGAGAGCCAATCTTCAACGTCGTTTTAGTTTGAGCCACAGAAGATTGCTGGATCCCGTTGACGCAGCGAGCTGGAACATAGAAGGGTAAGCGAGGCTGGTTGTGTTGGCTGGCTTGCGTCGTTAGGCATGATGGGCGGCATCTTCCGACTGCGGAGTTTCAGGGTTGGGGAAAGCCTAGCAACCTCCACCCAATATGTAAAGCGGTTTATTTACTGAGCAGGTCTGTTGGTCGAGCGATAAACAGGCAGGTCTGTTCGTCGAGCGTTACGCACCGGGAGCGCGAGCTCTATCCTCGAGCGAGACGTTGACGATGCGCCCGAAGCACACGCCTCGTTTTCTTTGCTACACACTATCTTTTTTCGCGGACACGTCAACGTAGGAGAACCCATATTATTCGAATGACGCAGCCTCACTTGGGCAACACGTGACCCGTATTCACGTAACTTTCCTCACATGACTTTACCTGAAACTTGTAAACGCGGTACCTCTTTAGACAGGACTTAAGAGGAAGCCTTGGCTCGGGCACAACTCCGATGCCGTCTATTCAAATACATGTAAAACGCCGAAAAGCTTTTCTGGTAGAACCACTGGACCAACTTTTTTTAAATTTGTGGAATTTTAGAGAGAAAGTTAAATTCTAATGACTGATGTGGGATTTCGATTTACGGCCTGAATTTTAACAGTGGAGCTGTTTAAGGCGGGCGTACTGTGTCTGCTGAATCGAAAAATGTGGGCCAATCCTGGCGGTAGTAAAGAAAGGGTCCAAGTACAATGGCACCTACCCTGTGAACTAGCAAAGGTGAGCCTGGCTAACTCTAGCTGAGCATCGTTGGGAATACTTAGGCTTAGTCAGTAGTCTATAATCAATCCATAGTCAATCAATAGGTAATTCGGAAATTCCGGGAAATGCTGGGGATGACTTGGTAGTGCTTAGCCTAGACCAAATACATGGCCAATACCTTGCGATAGCCAATCTATAGTTGATCAATAATTGATCAATATGAATAAATTCTGGAAAATACTGGGGTTGACATGGTAGTGCTTCGCCTAGCTCAAAATCCAGGGCTAGCTAGGAGCCCATCAGCTCCGCTGCCTCTTAAGCATTGCGCCTCCAGTGCAAGCGAAGCCAACTTTTTTAAGCAATTTTAAAAACTTTGTAAGATTTAAAAGAAATGATGTAGAGTAAGAACAGACATCTCATGGAGTTTGTGCCGCATATGATATTTGTGCAGATATGATATTTCAATGACCAATTATTTAGGCTAATGTTCGGTTTGATTTTTTTAGTGTAGTAATCTGAAGGTCGTAAGTCCGAATCCTCTTCCAGTCCACTACAATTTCAGGCACGGAGTGGCGCCTGACACCGGCAAAAAATATCGCCGTGAGCTACTGTGGCTATACTAGTCAAGGTGCAACCAAATTAGGAAGGCCCACTAAGCTTCAACATAGTCAGTCCCTCACCCGAACAGGTATTGGCCTCTTTGGTGTAGTATTCGTCCGCAACCTCCCGAATGACTTCTACAATTTACCCATGGCCCTCAGTCCCCAGCTGCGTCGGAGCACCTCACCAAGGCGGCGGCCAGACCTGCGACGCGGCAGAGGGTGCTAAGAATGCCTAGGTCCGGACAGGCCGCCAATGAAAACTGAACCTGGCAACGTTCAACACGCGAGCCCTGTCGAGTGAGGCTGGCTTAGCAGGACTATTTGAAGAATTATCAGGTATTGCCTGGGATATTATTGGCCTTAGTGAGGTGAGAAGAACTGGTGAGGTTTCTACAGTGCTGACTAACGGCCACGTCCTCTGCTGCAGAGGTCTTCCAGATAGGAGAGAATTCGGAGTAAGATATTTAGTGCATAAGGACATAGCGGGCAGCATTGATGAATTCTACAGCATTATTGAGATGGTAGTAGTCGTCGTAATAAAGCTGAATAGGAGGTATAGAACGAAGGTTGTACAAGCCTACGTCCCCAACCTCCCGTCACGATGATGGAGTAGAACAGTTTAATGAAGATGTTGAATTAGCAATGAGAAAGGTACAAACTTAGTATACTGTAGTCATGGGCGACCTGAATGCAAAAGTGGGGAAAAAAGAAAAATTAGGCTGTCGAGCTAGCAATTGGCGACTACGGCATCGATTCTAGGAACACTAGAGGAGAGATGTTGGTAGAATTCGCGGAAAGGAATGGGCGTCTTGCGCTGGAGTTTGAGGTATAGTAGCGGCGCCTGGTGGCGGCGGAAAACGTCATCTGGGTAGTAGCAGTTTGGATAGTATTGAGCCCTGGCTGTGGCGAAGCACGTTTCTAGCCCACGTTTTGCGTCGATTCGCACTTTTTTCTGCCCTGTTTCGAGTGCGAAAAGGCTCGTCACTTCTCACAGACCATGGCGACCAGGCTGCGAGCTGGCCGCAGCCAGTAGTTATACGAAAACGGACTCTCCGTGTGCCGTAATTCTGGAAGCAGAAGACATCGGCGATGCCGATCCGGAGAGACCTAGCTCAGCCTCGAAAAAGCGTCACCGTCGTTACTGCTACGTCGTGGGCTACCATGAACAAGAAGGCCTGAATCCCAATGTCAGATTCTACCGTTTTCCTTCAAGGCCTCAATAAGTGGAGCGTCGGGCGCGCTGGAGAACTGCAGTTCGTCGCGCTGGGTAAGCGAAATGGCTCGTGATTCACGATTCGAGACCTGGCCACAGCGACAATTAACAATTCGACCGGTGCGAAGTGGTGAAGTGACCAGGTTTGTGCAAATGACCACAAATGGTCGGGCTGATTCGGTGACAATTCACTACCCCACTACTAGCAGCACAGGTTAGAGAGCTGAATGTTCTCATCCTTGACCTCAAGCCAGCACGTTGAGGCAGCACAACAAGGTAGTATTGATTACAGCACATCGATGTTCGAGCGCTGTCATTAAAAGCTACGTCAAGCGAGCAGCGCACGAGCTCGCGCTAAAGCGCGATTTGCCCGTACGTACGTTACTGAGAGCTTATATGCATTGCATCAGTTATTTATCAATTGCTAAAGGGACAGATGGCCGCTACTACAGCGCAGGCATAATTACTTGTCTAGCGGTATGCAGTCAGCAAAGATTGCAGGAGACCCACCGTTTCACGGCATGTCGAAAGACCGCTGCCGTCGCGGCGCGTATACGATCGTGGGCTCGAGCAGTTCGCACACCGCGGCATGCTGAAATACCGCTGCCGTCGCGGCGCGTTCCGTCGTGCGCTCGAGCAGTTCCGTACACATGTCTGCTTATCGCTGCTGTGAATTCATTTATAGAAAGCATTTCCTCGCGTTTGTGCACCTGAATCTAGCAGCGTGCAAACCTTACCTGAAGTTCAACTTCGCACGTGCATGACTCGCTTCACTTGCGATTGACACCGCGCTAAAACTTCGCCGCTTATTTCTTGAACGGCGTACACGTATTCGGCGTTGCATAATTTCTTGCCTTTACGCAGCATGCCACCCATGGAAAAATCTTCGGCGCCCGATATTCGCTGCAAGCCGTGGTACAGCACAACCGAAAGTGGCGGGTCCATATTGTAAACGTGCTTCCCGAAGCAGATGACCGAGCTTGGTACTATGTATCTTGTTGTGAAGCTACCCAGTTTCGGATTGAGGGCGCTTTTTAGCACCATTTTTGCAGCGCCCCCTGGGCAACGCAAGAGCCCCATAGGCCCCGAATAATGAATACCTTCCTCAGGAAGCACATCAACAGGAAGAGGACCTGGAAAAGCCCTCATAGAAAAACAAGGAATGAAATAGATTTCATACTCTCTGCCAATCCCAGCATAGTGCAGGATGTAGAAGTGTTAGGTAGGGTAAAGTACAGTGACCATAGGCTAGTGAGGTCTAGGATTTCTCTCAATTTGATGAGAGAAAGAATAAAGTTAGTCATGAAGAAACAGGCCGACCTAGACGCAGTAAGGGTAAAAACAAACCAATTGACGCTTTCGCTCGCAAACAAATATGCAGCTTTATGACCGGACGATAAAGACAACATAGAGGTAATGAATGAAACCGTAACTAGGTTGATGTCAGAAGCCGCAATTGAAGTGGGAGGTAAGGCACCAAGCACCAAAGGATGCTCGAGTTGAGCTCTACCCCTGGCCCGACGTCTGCCGACGTTGTGTGCAGGGTGCATATTGCGGGGAATGGGCGCGATATGTATTTGAGATCTGATGTCGCTGGGAATCCAGACGGCGTCGGGGCACTGGTGGACAGGGTAGAGGCCCATCTCGTCGAGTATCTTGCGGCCCGCCGGGGTGCAGGATAGCCTGAGCACCTGTGAGCACTCTTGCACCTTGATTATTTCTTCGAGCCTGTTGTGCACTGCGATCTTTAGCAGGTTTTCGTTGTGAATGCTTTCAGGTAAGCCGAGGGCGGGCTTTAGGACCTTTCTGATGAGGAAATTTAACTTTTTCTTCTCTGCAACATGCCAATTATGCATGGCTGCCGAGTATGAAAGGTGGCAGAGCACAAAAGCACAAATAGTGCCAGAGCACAAGAGCACAAAATGAACTTTAGATAAGTATGGTTCAGATGTCTAAACATGATTAACAGGGCCACACACGTACTTGGTAAAGGTCGTGAACAAACAATATCAAGACGAACACACTCATAACTTGCCGTTCAAGCCACTCTCGCGTACGAACTCCCATTGTTTATGTTCGCAGGTCATCGGCACGACGAAGTCGCGCAGTCTACATCTTAAGGGGGGTAACTCTACATGCTGTCTGTTTCGGCATCGGTATCTCTATACCAGGACATTCGCACAGTAGGAACCTGATGGTCGGTCGGGCACCGGTGTCACAGGTACGGCAGACCAATGGCGATTGTATCTTGTTCGGCTCAGTCCCTTCATATTGCTCCTCATTGTCAAAATGTTGCCTTTCATGGTGGCTTCGCGTCTTTCTAGAAGTGGCATGCGAACGCTACTCAGCCACGGCACCTTTGGAGAAAGGTTCACCCGTCTTGGCCTTGTATACCAACGCTTTCGCCCCCGATATGCCCCCGATCACGTGATGACATGGTGCTTTGTCGAACTCTGGCGCATACAGGGGTGCGTTTAATCCTGTGGCATTCAGCGCACGTTTTTCTTATTTCCGTTCGCTGAGTGTCTGTGCAATTATCAAAGCGTCTCACGTGTACAGTGCTTTTATTTTACTCTCATTGTAAAATGAAGCAAACGTGCAAATACAGAGAATAGTTCGTGTCTGTCTGAGCTAAATATGTGCAGCGGCAAGCAGCGAATTGACAAGACTGACGACGACTGTGCGTCGCTTGAACGATATCTAGCTCCTCCGATAGCCCACAATTTTTTTGTGCCTAGTCGGAGCAAGGATCAGAGGCGAGGCCTTCCAGGGTCGCGGAGTTTGTCGCCGATGCACGCGTACCCCATACAGCCGCTCGCTGGCCACTATTTGCTCGGCCGCTCCTTGCTCCACGCGCCTCTTTTTCTTGCTCTACTCGTCGGTACGGATGTGTGCCCCCGAAATAAATGTGGCCTGGTTGTGCCAGCTGCGCTATATAGCTCGTAGGCCTCTACTTGGCGATAAAGTGAACCATCGAAAGTATTAAGCGCAAGAGGACCGTACGAGTACAAAGTCTTTGCAGAGTCTACAGAGGTATGCGATGCGTACTCAAGCGGCGAGGCAGGAGGCGAAGCGACGGACCAACGAGGTACGCGCTGCCATGGAGCGCGAGCAACTATAGATGCGACTCATTGCCGAAGAACAGCCGCCGGCCAAGCGAACGACCTCTGGGCAGGCCGCCTAGACCAAGCGGGGCCGATTGGAGGACCGTCATTTGCGGGACGGGGACACGTAATTTTAAAAGCACATTTAAATGCGTAAGCATTTCTATGCTTACTCAACAAGAAAAACAGTCCGTCCGTCTAGTAAGACGATTGCTTTCAAGACAGCACTCGTAGCAGTGAGTGAATTCACCTTCGTGTTACCTCTTGCTTCAACGAGAAATAAGCGGCGCGAACACAGAGAACAGGAAACTGTCAGCACTCGCTGCATGTGCCGCCTTCGCAGATCGCTTCCAAGATAGAGCGGCCCGCGCGTCTCTCTTCAACGCGAAAGTAGCGGCGAGAACACAGAGTACACCAAGCTGTCAGCAGCCAGCGCTCTCAGCAGCCGGCGGCTGCGTCTGGCGCCGCCGCCGACGCAGCCGCCGCCGCTGTACAGTTGATCATGGTTCATAATGGAACGACGCAGATGCATAAGGCTCCTAAGAGCGATAACACCTTATAATGATCGGAACGTCATTAGTGCGCCTGGCGATGCCACCTGCAGTAGTTTACTTGTCTCATCAATTCACCTTACGCCGCCGTCCGCAGCAGTTCGTGTCGCCACAGCGCTGTTGTTTGTACTAATCGGATCAAGATTCATAACATTGATAACGACACCGGGCTGCGTGTAGATGAGCAAGTGGCTCAATTATTTCGCATACTGAGACAACTCCCAGAGAAATAGAAACTGTAATGGAAAATTGTAGTGGAAAAGATATTAAGGAGGGGTGGTCGGAGCCTCTCAGTCCAGGGCCCCACTGGCCTCTGCCGCCTGCCTGACCTGGCTAATTAAAGACTTTTGTCTTGCCAGGGCGGAGCGGCCGAGCTGTGCCTCCCACTGCTCCATTGTGTCATTGGTATTTGGTCTACGAGGGTGCTTAGCGCACTCCCAAGTTACATGAATTAGGGTAGGTATGCCACCGCACCAAGGACAGTTGGCCCCATAACGAGTGGGATACATGGCGTTTAGCAATTTTAAATGGGGGAATACCCCAGTCTGTATTTTACGCCAGTTGGCGGCCTTTCCCCGCTAAGTTGTGGGTGAGGCGGCGGGTATTTTCTGCGGACTCCGCGCTGATGAGCAAGCATGTCTCTGGAATTTAAATTTGTAGGATTTTGTGAGGGATAGTGCGAGTGGTTGGGGTTAGAAGAGGACGCCGTCGCTCGGTTAGTAAACCCTCGAGCTAAAGCGTTAGCCTTTCGTGGCCCGGGCACCAGAGTAGGCGATGACGCTGGTTGAAGGATTTGGGGATTATCGCGAGGCTAGCCGCAGTCACGCGCCCCTTAAGAAACATGCGACACATCTCCTGCGAGTCCGTGACAACGGCCGAGTCCCTTTGCGAACGCTCCGCATGAGCGAGTGCGATCGCCACTGCTAATATTTCGGCCAAGGTGGGGGATCCCGCCGTGGCCGATGCGGTTATTTGCTGCTGGCAGATCACGTTCACCACTGCCAGTGCGTACCTCCTTTGATAGCGCTGCCCGGTCGCCTCTGCATACACACCTCCGTCCGTGTGGTACATGTTGTACCTATGGTTAATAGAGTACGTTGATTGAATGTGTTGTGCGCGTGCTTTGCGCCTTTCTATGTTGTACTCGGGATGCATATTCTTCGGAATTGGGGCTACTGTAATTTTGGATCTCACCGAAGGATGGAGAGATACGGCCTGTTCGGTGAGATACATGGGGTATGCTGGGATATTGAGTCTAGCCAATATTGCTCTACCAGTTTTTGTGAAGCTGAGGCGTTCCCTCTGTCGCATCAGAGTGGCCTGCCTCAGTTCGTCGAAAGTATTCTGCGCTTCAAAAGCTAACATGCGCTCCATGGAAGTACATTTAGGCAGGCCCAGAGCAGCTTTGAAAGCGGTTCGGATTATTGTGTTGGCCTGCCTTTCCTCCTCCCTGCTCAGGATTTGGTACGGTAAGCCATACGTGATTCGACTAACCACTGAGGCCTCTATGAGCCTTAGGGTATCGTCTTCTCGCATTCCCACTTTTTTATACGTCACGCGACGTATCATTTGAGCTATGTTGTGGGTTGTGGATTTTAGGGTTTCGACTGTCTGTACTGCTCTCCCGTCGCTCTGCAGCCACAAACCCAGGACTCGCATCGTGGGCACCTCTCGGATTGATTGGCCCTCAACTACGACGTTAATGGATTCTCTGGTTTTGTAGCCTTTCGCGTGTATCCGGATGACCTCAGATTTTTCGGGCGCGCACTTCAGGCCGCTCCATCTGGAAAACTTCTCTACCGCTAATATTGTGCTTTGGAGCGTATATTCCTTATCCCCTAGTGAACCTCTGCTCGTCCACAGCGTGATGTCGTCCGCGTAGAGCGTGTCCCCTAGGTCGGGTACCCGATCCAGATCGCGCGCGAGACGACGCATCGCCATGTTGAAGAGCAGAGGAGATATTATCGCTCCTTGAGGTGTTCCTTTGTTAGGCATTTTAAATAAATCCGATGTGATTTGGCCAATACTGATGCTCGCCTCGCGGTTAGAAAGAAACGCTCTTAAGTAATTATATGTGCGCTCACCACAACCCACGAGTTCGAGTTCCTCCAATATTGCGGCGTGAGAGACGTTGTCGAAGGCTCCTTTGAGGTCTAATGCTAGGACTAATCTCTCGTCGCCGTACGGTATATTAGTTAGAATTTCGTCTCTAAGTAGGAGGAACGCGTCCTGGCAAGATAAACCCGTGCGAAATCCTATCATGGAGTCCGGGAACCAGCTCCGCTCTTCCAGGTATCGCTGCAATCTGCTATGGATCACCCTTTCATAGAGCTTACCCAGGAAGGACGTGAGCGACACCGGCCGGAGCGTATCGATCGAGGGATTCTTTTTTGGTTTGGGGATCATGATTATTTTAGCCGATTTACACTCTTGGGGCAAGTCTCCCTTGGCCCAGCACCCGCTATTAAAAACCTTTGTTATTTTCGCTAGAGCTACCGAATCCATGTTTCGAATAATTGAATTTGTGATCGAGTCTGGGCCCAGTGCCGAGTTTTTAACTGCGGATTGTGCCGCCTCATACACTTCCGCGTACGTTATTTCTTCGTCTAATTTAGGGTTGGCCTCCCCCGCGTATTGTCTCATCGCGTAGGACGATCCCATCGCGGGTGAAGGTCCTATGTAGTTGTTCTGAAGAGCATCGACTAGATCTTGGTCTGTACCCTCGAAGTTGTCTGCTATAGTTTGGAGCTTCTTGTTATTCTCAGTACGTGTGCTCATCGGGTCCAACATGCTCCGTAATATTCGCCACGTACTGGTCGTTCCCAGAGTTCCTGATAGGGTTCCACAGAACGTCGCCCACTCGTTTTTAGCTATCTCGTTGGCGTGGACTTGGGCTTGCTCTGCCAAGAGAGCGATGCGTTGTCTCAGGTGTTTGTTTAGACGTTGTCTTTTCCACCTCTTGCCCAAGTTGCGCCTCTCTTCCTATAGGCTGACCAGGTGAGCGTCTATCACCGGCACCTCTTCTGTGCGCTCAATGGCTTTGGTGGTGTACCCGTGTGCTCGTTGAAGGAATTGAGTTCATTCCCGGATGTTGGTCGGGGTGGTATCAGACTTCTCCAGCGCCCTCTCGAGTGCTCTATAACGAGGCCAGTCGGTTAACCTAGTGATTCCTATTGTTCTCCGTATGTTGGGCGTCGAGAGCGCTATTCGGATTATATCGTGATAGCTTCCCAGACTTTCGTCGAAGGAAACCCATTGTGCCTCTCTGGCGTTAATTGTAAAAGCACGGTCGGGCGCCATGTCTCTGCTGACGCTGTTACCGGTGCGCGTCGGTTTGCCGATTTGATTGATTGCCCGTAAGCCCAAGGCCGTTGCGGTGCGCTCGAGTAGGAACGCTTTGGGTGACGTTTTCGCGTATCCCCATAGTATGTGGGGCGCATTAAAGTCACCCACTATCACAGCCTTATCCCTGGTGCCCGCTAAATCTTTCGTTGCTGAGAGAATGTGGGGTAGGTCGTTCCCTTTGCTTTTGGGAGGACTGTACAGATTTGTGATTATTGTGTGTGCCTTACGTCATTTCTTTGGCATCACACTGATAGCTATGGAATTAGTATCTCCCTCAATTTTCATAAATGTTAATAATGGAGCGTTTATCGACTTGCTCACCAGCGTGGCGACCTTCGAATTTTGAGGATCGCTCAGAGTGTAGTATCCCTGCAGTTTGGCCGGCTTGGCCCCGACCTCCTGCATACATATCACGTTCGGAGCAATTTCGGAGTTTTTGATAAACTGGTGGAGCACTGCCGCTTTCCTGGAGAAGGAGCGGCAGTTCCACTGCCATATCTCTAATTGTTCTGAATTTTCTATTCGTTGGGATTTCTTAGCGTGATTAGCCATGTTGCCCACTCTTATTTCAAGCACGTGACGTTTCTGTGTCCGAGCCGTCGGATTCTGTTACGCAGTGGCTTATTTTAGTTTTTGCCGAACCCGTTCCTATCGCAATTGCGCGTTTTTTTGGTGGGAACAGCCTTCGAGACTGCCTTAAGCTGTTCCGCCACGAATACCTTGTGTTTCTCGAAGTCTTTTGAGCATAGTTGCTGAAATTCCGTTAGCTTTTGGTTAACTAACGTCATCATTTCATGCATGGATATTTTCAGGTTTTCCGCGATCATTGTTTGGATCTGCGTTGCCTCTATCTGTGCGCTATTTGAGATTTGGGTTGTCGGTGACTGCGCCGAGACCGAGGTTATATCTGCCACCACCTTGTTTTGGCTATTTCTGTAGACTGACGCGGCGTATCCAGCTGTTGTATTGTGCTATTGAGGCGTGCCTCTAACTCTGACATTTGTTTCTCAAGTGATTTTTGTTTGACTAAGAGAACAGCTCCTGAGAGCTGTTCTCTTAGTCGCGCGTTTTCCTTTTCCAATTTCAGAATACGTGTATCATTTTCACCAGCATTCTGTTTTGGAGCAGTGGGAGAAACAACCCTCGCCCAGCTCACCCGCTGTTTTTTAGGCAGTGGCGAATTCGACCGCTGCGAAGCCCTGGAGCTGGAGGGGTCCCTCGAGGGGGTATTGCTTATCGCTCTTCTTCCATGGGGCGATCTGGATCTCGATCGGCGTCGGTAGAGGTCCTCCTCCTCCGTCGACTCGAACCAGCGCCCCGGTGCCTTTTTGGTGTTCTGTCCCGACCGCTCCCGCGATCGAGACGGGCGAGTCGTCTTCCCGCGCTTGGCGGCAATCAGTTTGTTCGGGCACCGACGCGTCTCGTGCCCCGCCGCCCTGCACACTGCGCACTTCACTTCACATTCGTGTTCTTGTGGGGGTGGATTTCCGATTCCGCAGCCACGGCATATGCTCTTGGGGTTGGGACACACATCCGAGCGGTGTCCCTCTTGCATGCACTCCAGGCACATTTGGATTGTCGGCCTGTACTCCGTACACCGCATCTCTGCTCCCATGTAGTACACGCATTTGGGGCGCGTGCCTCCCGAGAAGGTGAGAGCTCAAACTCCCAGAGAAGTTTCTGTGCAAAATATTTTTGCAGCCGAATTTGGTTCGGCGCACGTCGTCAGGGTACTGCTGCCCGCGCATAGGACAGTGCTCCAGTGTTGCCAGGTCGGACGAGGCGGCGTAGCCCAATGTTAGAGAAAGTGTAGCCCAAATTTAGCCAAGCACAAAAAGAGAGCAAACTATTTCGTAGCCACATATAGCCATTTTTATTTGCAGTTTAATTTGTATATAAAAAACACATTCAACTACGGCAACCATTTTTGCACAACCCGTTGTGCAAATGTCCTTTCCGCCGTGACAGTCGACATCACGCTTGCACCCAGACCACTCTTTCTTTTTTTGACCCCGGAAGCTATCAAGTTCAAGCGAATCGCTGCAGAGGGCGAAATCATAGTGTTTTTTATGAAAGATAGTACTAAGTTATTATTTTTAGTTATATACAGTAATAATAACGACGAACTCCGCTTTTGAGCTCACGCGGATGCAAAATAATGTTCAGCATCATTAAGCACTCACGTGACATCCCTGCCTGCGGCATAGAAAAACTTTAACTGTACAGCAGTCTGCGATGGTGGCTTCTTTTTTATGAGCCAAAACCTGTGCTTCGCGCTATGATATCTCGCGTTGTTGGTCTCATCGTCCTATCTTGTTTTCTCATGAATCAGCTTGCCCCGGGTTAACCGGGACACACTCTATATAGTTTCCATATACATCAACCTGGCCGCCATCTTAGCTCTCTAGCACGCCAAGAACATACGTTAAAGAGAAGTGAAAGACAACGGATGTCACTCGCTGTCTCAATCAGTGTAAGCGAAGCTTTAAACGGTTGCTGCGCAAACGGGACTCAGTGTCAGAAGCGCGCAGTCGTCTGCGGCGACGAGCACGTCCCGAAAGGTAACTCGCTCGAAATGGCAAAAGCCACGACGGCTCACAAAGGGTAAATGTAAGCGACAAGTTGATAACAGTGGTAAAACTGTGAAAACCGGTTACTGTCAAAAGCAAACCATGTTGATATACAACTCACCTGCTAAGCTAACACATTGGGTGATGTTGATGTGACGTGGCGCACTGATGGCATCGTGGCAAACATGTTTCAATATTAGCAAATAAGTACTTGCATTTATCACGTTACGGGCAACTATATGTAAGTAAACGCACCAGGACCCACTTTGCGCTGGGGGTCTTGCTCCCATTCTGTTTTATACTTTCTCTCATACTTGGCCCACTTTCCCATGGTTCGATTCTCCTCTCCGAGAAGGATTCGATTTTAAGTCTAATCTATGGAATAGAACCTATAATGCAAGCACTAACAAAAACAATTGCCGTTGCGCATTGGGACTTTTTTTGATGATTTGATTTTGCATTGTATTGGGTGTGCCGCGAAGTTTTTCCTTTTTTTTGGGTTCCTTTTCTTTTAGTTGTGTTCTCAAACGAAATCCACATGCTGTAGGAAATTGTAACCATGTCTATATTCCGATTCTTTCCTTCTGTAACCCCCCCCCCCTTATGTAATACCCCACAGGGGGCCTTAAGGGAAATATATATGATGATGATGATGATTGATGATGATGATGATCTCATCTCATCATAAAAAAAACTGCGCAGGAAAAACTCATCTCGCAGGAAAACGAAAATGGCAGTAAAGCTTAGCGTGAGAAACGTGAAGCAGGTCGAAAGCTGTGTCCGGCGCGATAGTTCACCAAGAAGCCATGACCATGAACACACCGCAGCGTTTCATCTAGAAGTCATTCTTTCATGTCTGCACCACAATCGCCCGACCCTATAGTTTATTGCTCTCTGAGCATGGCGATGTTAGTACGGTGTACTATGAAAAACCCTCTACTCCCAGAATCATCCCGATGCCCTGGGATCGGATGTCTCACAGTGAAGAGCGATGTAAGTTTAAGTACATCAAAGACCAAAGACACAGGCTCAGACAACGGCGCAGAGAATGGAGGGGGAGGGGCGTGGAGGGCATTTCGCGCATGCAAACACGCACAGGCGCGCTGCCGGCTCAGCTAGCTAAAGCATGGCCTTCAAGATTTGTTTCCACTCGATCAGATCCCCTCTGGAGCGTTGATTAGGGCGCCACTTATAGCCAAACAAAGCAAAGTCGCAGATTTTCAGTAGCCCAAATTTCAGTAGATTTTCAGTAGCCTTGGACGAGTAGCCAACTCGTGCAAGTCGACGCGAATTTTTTTTTTCTGTAGCCCAATTTGGCTATATATAGCCAAACCTGGCAACACTGCAGTGCTCGACTGAGCGTTGTTTCGCCGGCAGGACGTCAGTTTTTCGGGCTTTGCACCCTGTGCACCATCTATGATGCCCTCAGTAGCACATATCTCCTTTTTTGCTCTTTCTTTTGCCCCCAGGTAGGGTAGCCAACCGGACGATCGCTGGTTGACCTCCCTGCTTTTACTCTCCTTGCTTTTACGGTCTCTCTCTGCACAACGTGCAGACGAAGAGAGATCCAAGACACCTCGAGGTCTCCATCACATCCAAGGACCCTCTAATGCACCGCTAGAATAGAGTTCTAAAAAAGTAATTGAATTTTTGCTAGAAAAGACGCTGCATCTGCCCATCCATGACTCTTAGTTTTTAGGCTGTAGGTTATTAAAACGCACGTGTTGCCCACCTATGCACCCACTTCAGAAGTTCAGATATGCTGTTCAGTGACCCTGTTTGCTATAGAATTACGCAGTGCAACAGGCCCTATTTTTAAGGAAACTAACTAATATACACATCCAAGCTCAGCATTGTTTAATGGTGCGCAATCTTTAATGGTGTCTCTTTATCCCCAGTCGTTACTTTGTCGTCGTCCCTGCGTTGTCATCCCACCACCGAAATCACGCCGCCATCAACATTCTGCCGTCAATCTGTTGCGGTTATTCAATCAACTTCACGCCCTCGTAGACATGCAGTCGTCGCTATTCCGCAGTCCGCCATTGTGACGCCGTCATCATTCTACTGCTATCACGGCGCCGTCGTCATTCCGATTTGTCGTCCATATTCTTGAATGCGTCGCCAACAGTCGCCGTCAAGCATCGTGACCGTAGTAAGAGGTCAAGCTGTAACACCGTCGTCATTACATCTTCGTCAAGCCAATGTCGTCTTGCCGTCGTCATAAACTCGTTATCATGCCGTCGTCGTCGTCTTGGCTCCAGCGTCGTTGTCACATTACCGTCATGCGCTCGTCGTGTATCATCGCCATCGTTCTTTTCTTCCACATTCTGTCGTCATCACTGCTTCGTCGTCATACCGCCGTTGTGTCTGCGTCGTCGGCCATTGAGATCAAACGGTCTACCTCATTCCATCGTCATTCCTTCTTCACAACATCGTCATCATACAGTCGTCGCTCTGACGTCGTTATGTCATAGATTTCATTGTGTTCCGTTCATACACTCGCCGTAATGCCGTCGTCGTATTTCTATCGTCTCCATCCCAATATCCCCATGCCGTCATTCTCACGCCGTCGTTATCATTCTATGACCATCATGCCACCGTCATCATTGTGTCACCGTTATTATCGCCACGATTATCGTCGTCATAACATTGTCGCCATGCTGTTGTGAAGGCGATGTGGTCGGCTTTCCGTCGTCATCATGCCATCGTCGTCATTGTGTGGTCTTGAAAGAGCCGTCTTAATTTCATTGTGCACGTGGCATCGTCATGTCATTGTGGTCGTTTTAGCGTCGTCATGTCATTGTCTTCATGCGTTCGTCGTTATTCCTTTGCCATCGTCTTTCAATGATCGTCGTGTTTGACACCCGCATGTTTCAGCGCCAAAAATTCAGGTTGAGCTGAGTGCTTCCCAATGAACATTTGTGTCGTGTTTAGGGGCTTCCGTGAACCAAGAGGCAGCCTGTACTTGAAACATGCTTTATTGTATGGCGGCAACTTAAGTTGCAGAATGACAGTCAACGAATACAAAGGAAAAAAATGCACAGCCAGCCTTGAAGCCAGCGATTATATACACATAGTGGACGAGAGCGATGTAATCGCGATATGGGCCGCGTGACAGCAAAGGAACGCTATCACGCTATCACGCAAGTACACATGTACAAATATGCGATAATTTGTCCTACATAGTATACGTTCTATTCGTCGGAATCACCCACTGAAGACTTTCTCTAGACCGATAACAGTGTGAGGTCCGCAATTTTCATTGACTAAAGCAATGTAGCCAATGTCCCTGAAATTTCGCATAAGAGAGCACGGCGGTAGCTAGCTCAATCGTACACGTAGTAACACTCGCAAAGTCGCATATAGATCCGCAGTGTCACACGAATGATCCAGAGTCCTTCTGGACCTGCTGTGAACAGTTGCATTCATGGCTTTTCAAGCAAAGCTTGTTATTCTATGCCTAATGTTATACTGTTCGAAGTACAGTATGTCGTGTTCCGGGCTTCTGTGAAACGAAGGCAGACTGTACTTGAAGCATGCTTTATTGCATGGCGGCAACTTAAGTGGCAGAATGAAAGATGTCCTGTTATTTCTTTGGAATTGCGTCACTCGCGGCCTTCCTTTTCGCTCTTGATATTCATTTCTTTTTTTCATCGTCACCATCTGGATAAAATATTTTCTTATGACATGGTCATTAGGTGATGGTCATTAATGACATGGTCATTGCACATCTTTTTCCAGCTTCAGTTAAGTCACAGTATGCAGCCAATGTCTCAAA